>NC_092197.1:11859647-12124647 GCF_043641665.1 Enoplosus armatus | reverse complement strand
CCTCTGTTTCTCTCTATCTCCTGCACTCTCTCACACACACACTCTTCACTCACTGTAGTGGCTGCTTCAGCAGCTGTAACACAATCACCCATTTGGGTCAAAAACTTGTTTCGTTCTCCTTTTCTCTTCTGCCTGCATATTGTTCTGAATCACTTTGCTGCTGTGTGTGATGTCGAGGACGTACAGTAGACTCATGTGACTCTGTGCAGCCAGTGTGTTGTAATGGCTTTATTGCAACCAGTGTGTGAGTTACAAAAGACTTATGGAAGATTTTGTTTTGGTTAAACTATAGTAATTTGTGTCATCAGTGTGGTGGAGGGTTGTTAGACAGGCACATTTACCATGTGGTTGGAGTTCCTGTCTATGCTTTTCATTCTTGTTGCCCTGGCGGCTCTCTGCCTTTATGGCTGATGATGCCATTAAAGTTTGTTTAAAACAGTCCATTAATGTATCAGTGTCATCTCATAGATGCGATCTGGTTGATTGAGGACATTTTCATTCAGCGAGCTAGATAGCCCTTTACACACCTCTGTGTTATACGACATTACAAGGGCACCTCTGGATCCTCTGCCATCATTGTTGTAGTTTACATCTCATTAACATGTGGAAAGTTAGGGATTTCAGATTTACTCTTATTTGTTTTAAAGTGTAGGTAAACCTGCTTTTGGTGTCATCATTCGTACTGGTGTTTTAAATGATGTTTTGGTCTTGGACAATGATGAGCAGTAATGATGAAGACATCATCTAGATTGTGTACAAGTACAGTAGTAAGACAGTGTTGTTCTTTTAGTCACTTTGGATTTTCAGATCAACAAAAACAACAAATATATCCTTCTAGGCCTGAATAATAGCAGCAAAATACTGGTTGTTTAAAACAAGTTTTGTTGGTTACTTATTCAGAACAACTGTCATAATATAGCATATGATTGTTTATATTAAAGCTATTAATGCCACGTTGCATCCGTCCAACTCCTTTTTACTCTATCATCATCTTTCCACTCTAGGTTCTCCAGGCGATGGGGTACCCGACAGGTTTTGACTCAGACCTGGACCCCATGAGTTCAGACGAGAAATCCGACGGTGAGGGGAAGAGCGAGACGTCATCACACACTAGCAATAACCCAACGCACTCTACGGACAGTTCCAACACGCTGGAGGTGAGGCTTGAGAAACGACTGCTGATACATGAATGCATACAATCAGTTCGAATGCTTGTGGGAAATGTGGGAAGTTTGGATTTTAAGTGATTCAAATGTAACAGTCTCTCTTAAACTCTGGTTTAAGGACAAAAAGGTATCGAAAACTGGGGATGCTTTTAAAGCATATTAATCATTTTCACTCAGGTGCGAACTCAGGGTCCCATACTGACAGCGAGTGGGAAGAACCCCGTCATGGAGCTAAACGAAAAGAGACGAGGCCTCAAATATGAACTCATCTCTGAAAGTGGAGGGAGCCACGACAAGCGCTTTGTTATGGAGGTGAGAGCTTCATGCACACACACAGTCTGACTCTGGTGAAAGATTTTAAAACACGTACAGAGTTTGGGTCCATGACATATAATCAGAAAAATATAGAAAAATGGTCAAATTCAATCAAGTACACATGCACTTTAGCCAGACGCAAACAGAGGCTAAGCCACACACACACTCAGAGAGGCGGATCACCGGTAAGTCAATCAGTCAACTTGGTTGCTGCAGCAGGCCTGTTCTCCGTGGGGTGTGTTGTTTTCCGACATGCCTGGCTGCTCCATCGCTCTGCTGATTGATTAGCAGGCCAGCTTGACAGCAGGGCATCGCTAAACAAGCTGTCCTGTTCAGCCAGACTTGCTGGCTGAGTTACTGATGACTGATAAACACATGGGTTGTGGGGCAACATTATTGTGTGATTGTTAGTTTTGACAGAGCTGTAACATAAAATGTGAAAGCACTATAGAAAGGACTACAGCGAATATTAGAATAGAAAATCTGTTGTGGAAAGATGACTTTTCACAAGAGATGATCCTTTTGTCTAACCCGTATCATAAAACATGTGGTGATTAATATTTTACGTCCTGCCTGTGTATTTGTGTGTGTGTGCATGTCAGGTGGAGGTCGATGGGCAGAAGTTTCGTGGGGCCGGCCCCAACAAAAAAGTAGCAAAGGCCAGTGCTGCTCTAGCAGCTCTGGAAAAACTCTTCTCTGGTCCCAACGCAGCTGCAAACAAGAAAAAGAAGATATTGCCTCAGGTAAAGGGACACACACATACAGTACATACCAGACACAGAGGGCACATGCACTTAAACACACACACACAATGAAACAACAACATATAATCAAAGTAATCTGTTCCAGTTTTCCTTGAGAGCCAAACTGTCAGTGCAGCTTTAAAAATGACGTATTTTCTGATCAGTATCACCTCTGTAGAGGGCTCACCCTTCTGTAATCAATGGCACTGGTTTAACAAGTGTCTAATCAGATCAATACAGTTATCAGTTACCATTCTTACACTTATTTTGTCAATGAGCTTGTGTGCTAACAGATTTGTGAACAATGAGGCCCATAATGCATTAGAACAGTGTCTTGGATACGTGTGTGTGTGTCTGTGCTTTTATGCCTTATTTCACTATGTGTATCTTTGCATGACACGTGTGAAACACACTTGTATGTGATTTGTACCGCCTGTCTGTGTTCAGACTAAAGGAGCCCTGGCCGCGGCAGCAGCAGCCTCAGCAGTAGCAGCTCAGGTAGCCAGAGGAAGAGGAAGAGCAGCCCTCGCAAGAGGAGCTTTCGTCAGTGCAGCCGCACCTGGATATGTCACACCAGGTTTGTGAGAGGATAGTTGTGGGTGGTTTTGTTGTTTGTCCCTCGGCATTAAGAATTCTTTGTGATTTCAGTTCAGTCAAATTTTTTGTGTGGCTGGATTTCATTTGAGACTTTTTCAAGGGCGATTTTATCAACCTATGAAATGATACAATTGTACCATAAAAAATACATCATGTCACACACAGTTGGATCCTCACATCAGGTTTTACTAAACATGATATTATTCTTCAGTCACTGTTTCCACCTAATCCTATTGCTGTATAGAATTTGAGTCTATACAATGTTTGATACATATTTCACAACATTGTTTGTGCAGGGTTGGAATTCGCTTTTCCTTTTGGCTTTACAGTAATGACATTTTCTGTTCTGCTTTAGGCTGCTTGCTCAGTTTTCTGTTTAAAATAAGCATCATTTCCCCCCCTGCAGTTGTATTGGAAATATCACAAGCTTTAAGAAATACCCTACAGTAACATACAGTACAGGGAACAGTTACATTGATACAGTTTGAGAGCTCAATAATAAACAGTGTTAACAGAGAGTCATGCAGGAAAAAGGCCCACAGATCATCATTTAGATTTCTGATCAGCTGTCTGTTAGAGTGCAGGGTGTCCAAAACACTCAGCTAAATTTACTGAAGATGTTGTGCAGGCTGACATTAAACAAGTGCGCAATTGAATTCAACCCTGTAACCTCTTCCCCCAACAGGCTTTGGGACACCGTATGGCTACAGCCCTGCTGCAGCAGCTGCTCCTGCATACGGTACGTGCTTCACGTTTGTTCTTCCCTTCTTCCACCTTCTCTCCTCTCTTAACCTTACAGTTCTCTAACCTAACCCAACATACCATCAGTGCTAACCATCAGTGGGTTAATTAATCATTCTTCAGTAGGCTTAGGTTACACCTCCAACCCTTCTTCTCCACTTCCTTATGCTTCAATTTCTCCCCTTTCCTCAAAATTACTTTGGCGCTGAATTTCAGTCATAATTAAACAAAGCTTAAACCTTTTTGTTACGTGCTTCAAGCAAATCTGTTTGTACTTTGGTTAACTGTCCGCTCGCCACTTGTTTCTCAATCTGCTTGTTGCCACCCACATCTCTTATGGTTGGACCACTGCTCTGTCCATGAAGAGCTGCCGTCAGTCTCACGCTTTGATCTCAAAACTCCCAGAAACTGGTCATAATCATGATGACACACACACACACACCTGCACCTGCACTCCTAAAACAGCCATCTATAACTTACTATTCAAGCTCCCTGGACTTATATTAACCCAGACACGCTGCCGTCGTCTTCCTTTCTGTTCGGATTAGCAGGACACATAGTGTGAGTTCCTCACTTTACCCGCTGTTATTTAAGACGTCGTGGCAGGGCAGCTTTGCCACTGCAGTGCTGCTCCTGTCATGTTACTGCTGCTAAGGGGTTTCCATGTCCTCGCTGCTGAAAGTGGTCGCTGGGCTCTCTCACACACACATTCAGGAAGTATAGACATTTACAGGCTACAATCTATACCAGTTGTTGACCTTTAACAGCACAGGTATCCATACGTCCTTCTGTCACACACAGTCATATTTACCTCAACAGACTCAGCCTTGTGCAGTGTGTGCACACATGTAGTATTGGGAGGCCTCTCTGTCCGTCCTGCAGCTTGGAGTTTGAATGGGTCTTATGTGCTAGAAACCCCAGGCAGACGATTAGTACCCCCCTGAGATCCCAACAGCCCTGCATATGAAGTGCGCCTTAGTTTTCCTGTTTATGGTGGAACTGGAACTCTGCGTTCGTTTTGGGGTGTTTCGTTTCAGTCCCTGGCATCCACATGCTTTTCACATGTTACTGTGACTGCAGCGTTCACTGAAATACTCAGAACCCAATGGTAGTTTCTTTATTTTAAAGTTTGTGAATGGTCATTATATTTGATGAGGCGTTAAGTAGCCTCTGTAAATAAATAGGCGATGAAATGTCCTGTATGTAATGTATCATCTGTGGGGGTGATGATGCATAAATTGTTGCGCACTGTGTGCATCTCTGCCCCGTTACTCATCAGTACCTGTCACGTATCCTTGTGGGTGATCATTGTGAGTCCAGCTGACTCCGAGCTTTAACCTGAGCTGTAACCTCCCACTTGTGGGTAGGAAGTCAGGTTCAATTCATGTTATTTGGAGAGATAAGATAGACGTGAAAACTAGAATTATACTAAGTTACTGGAATGAAATGATTCATCCTCACAATTTGCGTCAGCACGGAGTACGTATGTCGAGACCTTGCTGTGGTGGGTTTTGTCTCAGTTAAGCTTGGCTTCTTGCTCAGTGGTTTCCAACATGTGACCAGTGGAAAAGTGGAGGCAAAACACAAATATATACAAAATATTAGATACACTCGCTGTCAAGGTGACTTAAGTTGTAAATCAGATTTTTATTTAATTGAATATGCCCAGATGACTTATGATGCAGAGCTGCATATGAAGAGAAGAATAAAAATGAGAAATTTAAATTGTGAGCTGCAAGTGAGGAAGGAGATCCTCGTGTTTTTTGACATTGTGAACATTAAATCCACTTGCCTTTTACTTGCCAGAACAAGATGGAAAAGTTTTCAAAGTGGTTACAAAAAAATTGGGTTGGCCCAATTGGGGCTTTCATTTTAATCAGAAGGTAGAAAAAAGCATATGAAAACATTGGGAACTACTCCTAATTACTGCTTTATCTTTTCATCCTGTTTCCTGCTTTTTCACTGCACTCTGGCGCCCATCGCTGCTTTGGGCTTTCTTGTTGGCAAACACTTAGAACACATTGTAGAATGCTGCAGAACATTATACTGTAAAACACAGAACATTATACCATAGAACATTATTCCAAAAGCTCTTCTAGAATGACTCATTTCTTATACGTTACAGAACAATAGAAACAACAACGTCTCCTGCTCAACCGCCTCCTCTAAAGGATTATTCCACTTTATTACAACTTGAGTTCTAATTTTGTAGTTTTGCCCGTCCTTTGTCCTATCTGTAATAATAACACTGTACTCACCGGGTTAATTGCTGAGATCTGGCAATGTGGTGACATCACTTAAAAATTCAAACAAATTAGCCAAATGTATTTGAATCACAGGATCAATTATTATTGACTTTTAAAGTGCGCTCACTTTTACCTCTAAAAAAAGTGGTACATAAACTGGCCAAACTGTTGGCTTGAGTTCAAGCTGTCTGATCGTCTGACTGCTCGTGCTTCTTGTAGCGATGTCACCGTGTTCCCAGATCTCAGAGATTAACTTGATGAGCACGATGTTTTCATAACCGAAAGAAAGAAATAAGACCCAAGTTATAATCAACCGAAATTAATCTTTGTTTTCTTGTCTTTAACTCTGAATCTCTCTCCTTCTCGGTTCCTCTAACCACTGATGAAGGCTGTCACCTCGTGTACACACATTCCTGCCTGTTCTCACACACTTACACTCCCCCCCTGTGGGAGCCCTGTTTGTGCAGTGTGAGTGGTGTCTGTTGGACGTAGATGTAGCGTAGTGTGTAGTGTAGTGAGCATCGAGAAACGTGGTTATTTGTTGCCCTGGACTCATGCAGAGCTGTGCTCTTCTCATGTCTCCCCTCTAGGTTTGCCCAAGAGAATGCTTCTGTTGCCTGTCATGAAAGTGCCCGCCTACCCCGTCTCCCACTACCACTTCTTTTAGCACAGGGGACATATGTACCAAACGCTTTTTCATACATACCAAACGCTTTTTCCAAAACATACGATTCACTTTTTTTCTGGAAGGGAAACTCTGTCTGTTTTGTTTTTTCTACAATATCAGTGATGGGGAGAGGATTAAGGACTTGAGCTGAAGATTTGTAAAAGCGCTTTTTTTGCTTTTTTGTTTTGTTTTCTTACTGTTTCCAAAATCGTTTATGAATATGAAAAGATACTGCAGGTTTAAGTTCTTAAGAGATAAACAAAAACTTGAAGGAGTTGTACTGTGAACTGTGACCTCATTCTTTGAGTCTCTATCAGCCTTTTATTATTGTGTTTGTTCTTTATAGGAAGGATAGCCTTTGCGATATGATACACACAACACACACATTCTCTGTAAAAAAGGAAATAATAATGTGAGCTGTGTGAAGGATGTATAGGAATAAATAAACAATAATGTTGAAAAAATAATAAAGTTTATCTCTTATAAAAGCTGAACACTGCCTGGTGTATATCTGATTTTAAGGCTTTCAGCTGGTAACTTGATGCAGTAGCACCTTTTTGTTTTGGATTTCAACTTTTTAGAGCAGTTATGTCACTTAACATGTGGAAAGATTCATTCAACATTCAACCTGCATACAATACTGTGACCCAAACTTACATTTAGCTTTAATATTCCACCCTCATACATGCACACGGATTGAATTTCAATCTCTCCACGTACCTCCGTGCGTCTTGTTACATCCTTTTGACCCTCAGCTTATAGATATTCAGAGAGAAAGGCAAGAAGACAAAGGATGAATTTAGAGAGCTCTTGTCAGATCCTGCATCTTGCATTCAGCCGCACGATCTCATTACCTGACGTGGATTAATATTTGGCAGATTTCTCACCGCTAGAGGTATCACCTACAGTATATATGGAGAGCTTTTACATGTTGTTACATAAGCCAACTGCAGCCTTTTTGCAGCAGCAATTTTGGAGCTCAGTGGCTGAATTCAGTTGGCATAAAATGGCCTAAACATGTTACTTCTACATACATACAACTACGTCTAAATCTCATGATATATTTTTCGAATTTGGCTTGACAGACGTCAGTGTTATAAGTTAACATGTCGACCATAAACATAAACAGCAATAAGGGACCCACATGAATTGAAACCTCACTGTCGGTGTGTTTTATGTTGTTATTGTTTCATTATTTCAGTATCATTGCTGTATTTCTTGCTTTTGCATGTTTTTGCTTTTTGATCATCACCAACTTAGCTGCTGAAACTTAAAACTGTCCCTCTAGACTCTAGTCTCTCTTTCAAATAAAGATTTAAAGAATTGCCGTAAGAACGACCAAATTTCATAGGTGAAATAAAGAAAAGACTAAGAGGAATTTGGCTTAAAAGGTACAAAAGAGATAGTTTATTCCATCAACGTGCTAGTCAAAGGTCGGTGCTAGTCACGACAGAGTTATGCTGGCCCTTCACCACGTCTCGGTCATCCAACCAGCGAGAGATAACCCCCTGACGACGTCTCCATGGTTACAGCTATGAGGCACAGCCATTGGATGAGAGGACCCAGTATCTTGTCCAATGGTTGGTGGAGCTCCATTGAGTTGTTGTGAATCCTTTCGAATGACATTTGTCTCATCATCAGAGCTTTACTCCAATCTCACATGTTGTATTCTGTGTTTATTTTATGTTCTTCTGTTCAAGGTTGAATTAATTTTTAGTGCACAAGCCCCAGAGAGAGTATATACTTTCAAAACTGCCTCACCTGTGTCTCATATCATTTTCAGTCTCAACAGTCTTCAGTTTGTTGCCAGCATCCTACCACCACTGCACAAATCTTTGCTTTAATATTAGTAATTAGGCTTTTCATTTAGCTCCTAATGTATGTTCATGACTGGAATAGCTGTGAAATGTTAAAGGAATAGTTCTTCTTCGCTTTCTTGCCAAGAGTTAGATGAGAAGATTGATACTATACTCCCTCTGGATATGTGAGCTCCTTACCCTATCTCTAAGAGCGAGCCCAGCCCAGCCCACGGAGGAAACACATTTTGGATGCTTGTATCCCCGACCTTATTCTTTCCATCACTACCCAAAGCTCTTGGCCATAGGTGAGGGCTGGAACGTAGATCAACTGGTAATTGAAAGCTTTGCCTTCGGGCTCAGCTCCCTCTTCACCACGATGGCCCGATACAACGGCCGTCTGTCACTCAAACCCTTTAAAAAAATGTCTGAAACCGCAGAATATACCGAAATAGCAAAATTACAATTTGGAAAATCAGGATGATAATATTATGTTCTCATTTAACTCAAGGCAAGAAAGCAAATAGTTTATGGATGCTTGGTTATGTAATGTAGATGTCATTAATGCCACCCAGGTAATAATCTCTTTTACTAGAACATTTCCGAGTACCACTCAAGAGGATTATTTCATCCTTCAAGCAGAAGTAACCTTGTCCTAAAAAAACATTATTGGATTTCTTTGTCCCTCTCTTTTTTTCCCCTGGAATTGCCTCTGTATCTTTCATTGGCGTTAAATCGTTGTCAAACTCATATAGTTGTCAAAGAAGTAAAGAAAGTTTAATGTGTTGTTTTGATTTCTAGATATATTCATATAGTAATCACTCCTGCTCTCTTTGTCTCTGCTCTTCGTCTCGCTGCAGGTGGTCTTTTCATTGACAATCCCTTCTACCAGCCACGGACCATCGCTCCTTTTATCATTCATCTGGGTCCCCAGGATCTCTTCTCTGACTTCTAGAGGCAGCAGGTTGTTGGGATAGGCTCCTCACACTTACCCGTCTGTATACGCAGGACACCTGTTTTTTTCTGTCCGTCTAAGCGGGCTGCCTTTCTGTCCAGGTGATGGACTCACAGATCCAAAACTGATCAGTCCACTGGAAAGACTTTCTGCCCTGCGGCAGCGGCAGATCTGACCTTCTGGCTGAGAGGCTCAAAGCTCCTCTCTCTCTGTTTTCACTACTCTCCGCCCAGATTATCACTTCAGAGGAGAGAGTAACTACACACGAAGCAATACTCGGATTTTACGAGAAACGAGGTGGGGCTGAACTTTGGTCTTTCTTATAGCAATACACCTGAACTCCTCTCCGCGAGCTTACTTACTTGAGAAGATGTGAATGTCCGATGGAGTTTTACCCAACACAGCATTGCAATAGCTCATTCTGATTGTATATTCATTGTATGTGTGTGTGTGGCTATAACATGACTATATACACATATATGTATGGTGTATGTTTCTATAACGATGTGTTGACAATAATATTACTATATGATGATGTATTTATGTAAATATTCTATAAAATATAACTATTGTTGGTATAAATTATTTTAGGATTATAAAGTGAAATGTAACTGTAATATCACAGTATAGCTTTCTTCCAATTTTATATACACTGAGCAATTGAAGCTAGTTCTAGGAGATGCAATATTATCTTTGGTATTCCTATTAACCTGTGCTGTTAGAATAATAATGCTTCCTTCTTTCCTCCCTTCCTACCTTCAAACTTTTCCTCTATCTTTGATGTCTTTCTGAGCCTTTCTGAGCACGCTCTCTGCTGCCCGAGGTTTGTTTACGTGGCCCGGACCAGAGGTGCCCACTACTGAACACACTCATAACCTAATCATAAACACACACACACACTTTTCCTGTCAGAAAGCACATTTTCTATAGTCTCACTGCTGGCAGGGAATACTGTTGTTACAAATACAGTACTGTATGTTCATAGTATATGTATACTCCCTCTACCATCTACACATGTTAACGGACACACCCATCCACATCCAGAACAATTGTCAGCTCTGTCCCGTTCACCTTAGGGACCAAAAGCACAGCTCACTCACACCCATTACTACTCCACACACACCCTTCCCTCCACCCTCCTTTGGCTATTCTCTACTGTGTGGACGCGAGGCTGCTGGTGGCAGAAACAGCTTTGTCAAAGGGCCTTGTTACACAACGGGAAAGACACAGCACAAACCACCGGCTAACTAATTAAAGGTGAAGCCCGGCGAAAAATCTTCAAAAGTGTGATCTTGAATTTGATTGCATTTGCAGAAATTGATCTCTTCTGTGTGTATATAGTTTAAGGTTCATTTTAGGATAAAAGGCACATTTCAGTGGTTGGTCATGGAGGGATGTTTTGAAGCTTGGACTGGGCTTTCATTTGAGCAAAGGAGAGGAAACCTGGTGAGGTGGATGGAGGACGTTTCAGCTAGGGATGCGCCTGATCAATGTTGAGCACAGCAATCTCCGGCCTCATGTTACAGTACATTAGAACGATTCCACACAGTGAGGTTTACAGTTTTTAAATTTAGAAAAAAAGACAGCACTGGCATCGGATCCGCACTCGGAATTGGCAGAAATCCTGAGTTGAGGTTATCGTTCTTGGGAGAGAAAAAGTTGGATAGATGCATCCCTAGTTTCAGCCACCGTGTCTGCCTGTGATGAGATGCCAATCAAGCAAACTCACTGCAAAATGTCACTGTAAGGCCTAATATGTTCTTAATGAAACAGTAATTCTCAACATTTCCACCAAGACACACATTGGAGGAAGCAAAATTAGCATTTGGGATCAAAACATCTTGTAAAAAAGTATATTGACTTAGTGGAAGAGGGAACAAGTTTTGTTGGTGATCATTTTTGTCTCTAAATACATGAATATTGCTTATTAGTAGTTGCAGTGTCGTGGGTTTGACCCTGCCATAACACATATTAACTGTACGCAGGTAGTAATGAGACTGAGAGCAGAGATTAAACTCCAATGTGCTTTCTTCACAGTATGTTGGGTCTAGGTTTGGGGTATTGCTAGAACTGGGCAGGTGTCACAACACTGAGATAGCAGTCACTCAGCATTGTTAGATTTCTGCAGATTTCTGCGGTGCTTACATGCTTCTGAAAGCTCTTCATCAGTTCTTTTTTTATTTTTAGCCTTTAATAGAGACGAGTTGTCAGTCAGCAGAGGCGAAATCAAACAGAATGTGCATCAAAAAGGCTTTGATTCTCCTCACGCTCGCCTTCATCTGGGCACCAGTTTGATCTCCTGTGTTTGTGCCGGCTTTGATTCAACAAAAAACAGCGTCTGAGAAAGAGACAATAGTCTCACTGAGGCCCCAGAGCCCATTTTTCAAGACAGTAAGTCAAATTAGAGTTGGATTTTGTGACACCACAGTGCTGACAGGGAAAAGAATTTGACAATTTTACTGAACATTTTGCCACCAAGCTGTGAGATTGGCGGTAAACTGAAGGATGTTGTGTACTTATTTTCTAGTTGTGCTTTGTGTCTTGAAGTGCTGAGGTCAAGCTAACATGCTGTTAGTCATAATTTAGTTTGAAAAGCTGCTTCCTCGAGTTCAACCATTGAACTTATCCCCACAGTGTGCTGTATGTCCACTTCCTTGTCCTTACCCAGACGAAATTCATCTATAAAGTCTGTCGAAAACCTTCATAAATTTTAAATTTCACCAGTCTTTCAAACCCAGGATGCCACTTCAGTGTCCTGGAAATTAAAACTTTACAGATATTTCATCTGCTGATCTTTGTTTACATGTGAGAACCATATCTTCTGGGATTTACAGTAGCAACTTCTCTTACATGCAGCAGCTTTCAGATACTAAGATGTCTCGTAGAAACTAGATCCTGCTTCTTAAAAAAACATCTGTATAATAACATATTATCCATGTTCATCAACTGTGGATCTTTGCGGTGCGTGTCGGTTTTTGTTGTGGGTTTTGCAGCATAGCTACTCTTAAGCTTTTCACTGTGTTTTTACATCAAATCTCAGAGCACTTCTAGTCGTCTGGTCTCTGAAAGTTGGGACGCTGCTTTGCCCTGACTTTTCATCCTCATGTGGAATTCACGTGGAGGTGAATAACTTGGAGCTTGACTGTGTGGAAACAGACCTTCTCTATCAGTTAAGAATTTCTCCTAATTTCCCCTCTGCCCTTGCTCTGTCTCTCCCTCGGCCCCCGTCCTCTCAGTCCAGATGGCCCACATTAATAAGGCAGACAGTCATACCTCAGTGAGCAACCTTTTCATTTCCCCTCAGACTGGACAGACACGCAGGAGGAGTCACCCTGACTACTGACCCTGTCCTCTCGCTCTGCTGGCTGGACGACAGCGTTCAGAGGAAGGGTGGCGGAGTGAGAGCTCAGGCAAACACAGTCGGTCTGAAAGTGGCAGAGGCGGTCAGGTGGGACTGTGCAGGCTGGGGAGTCATTGACTCCTGGTTAGGCAGAGGTCCCTCAATGTGTTTACTGTTAGAGTTTTCAGCAAAATGTTTCTTAAATGTTTCTGAATGTTTCTTATAAATGCAAAAGAGGAACCAGCCCGAGGTTTGATTTTAAAAATATACTCCATGTTGTTTGTGGTCTAATAGGGATTATCGCAGGGAAAATAAAAATATCCCATTTTCTTCTTCTTTAAAAGTATATAGTTGGTGATGATTTAGAGAAAGGATGAGAAACAAAGAGGGAATAGAAACTAATGCTGCTTCGTTCACAATCCATATATAAAAAAAAAAAAGCTTTATTCAGTACATGGAGAAATAAAAGGGAGGCTGAGGAGCTGGCTCGGCATCTTCCAGCTGTGTTTCCCATCCGGTTACGCCATCAGGAAGATGACAACAGCAGCCGAACTCCACAATGAAATGTCTCAGAATGGAAAACATTACTGACACGCTTCACATGTTTGAAGGCTTCGGCAGTAATGGTTGTTTGTGCTGGACTCGGGTCCCGTTGAGTTTTCTGAGGGATGTTTTTCCTGTTCCCGTGTTCCTCAGAAATGTCTCTGTAAGAGATCACTACCTAACAGGAAAACAGTGGCAGCCGTTGTAAACACACACACACACCCTCCCTGCACAAGCGCTGCCTCTCGATGGGCGTTCACTACACCTGTAAATCTAAGAAGCACAAAACACACGCAAGCAATACACCCACACATCCTTCTCAGGGCCACCTGACACACACACACACACACGTGTATGCAAATAGATAAACACACATGTAATCATATATGTAAATACAGCATTCACCAACAAGAATTATACAGTCAACAGCCGACAGCCGAGCACATTGAGACAGCATGACCTTCTTTGCTCCGTGGTTTGTATAATACACATAAGATTGTACTGTATGTAGTGAGAGTCACACAAGCGGTTAGGCCATGTTTGTACTTTAGGATTTGAGCCATGTTTAGCTGAGAAAACACACCCCGTGTCCGCCGTTTGTTATCTTGGTGCTGTATAACAGGCTGTCTGTAGCACTGTACATATTGGATTATACTTTTAAGTTTGCTTTTTGGACAAACAGCAAGTTATCTGAGATCAACTCAAGCTTCGCTGTCAGGAGAGAAAGAGGGATGAGTGCCGTCATCCAAGAGGGATGAGTGCCGTCATCAAAAACTTTTTTTGGCACCCAAAGCAGGAGCTTTGCGTGTCTCAGATGCTGCAATATGTTCAGTAGTTAAAGGGTTCTGAGTGCTTTCGTTGCCAAGCAACGTCAGGTTTTTGGACTTTCTATTTGGAGACTGTTCGAGCCCGGTTTCCCTAAGGCACCTCTTCATCCCCCTGCCAGGTCAAAGGTCAAAAAAGGAAAGCAAATGATGCAGAGATGCTTTTGGGAAACAGGCTCTTGTTTGTTCTGCGGGATGGGATTCATCCAGACACCAAAGACTCTGAGGCCTTTGTTGCACAAATCTGATCATCCCGGCAGTCTCACAGGTGAGAAACCACACGCGATCTGATATTCACCGTCTAGACAGTTATGAAATGTCAAGTAAAAAACTCTCCCGAGTGTCTTGCTCATTCTTGCATTAGCGCAGAAAGTTGGGGTTGAAGTCTGGGAGTCGCGCAAAATTTGTCTGGAAGCAGAGGAGCCGCGAAAAGAGCCGCAAAGTCCATCCGCGAGTCGCTCTGAACTCTGCCTCGGCAGTCGAAACGTGATCCCGGATCTATTTCTGCCGCTTAGTCTGCAAAGTTAACCAGACTAACTGCTGAATGGGTCATTTCCTCCGGGTGTGTGTGTGCGCATGAGTGTCGCGAGGGGAAATATGTGTGCTTGTGTGTTCGTCTGGCAAGCACATGAACCGGAGGGGATGGGAAGCTATTTCACGCACACACCCACACACACACATACACACGATGTTGCTGTCACATTGAGCATGTTGTTGCATACTTCCTGGTCATTGGTCCACTGACTGTTTAAGTCCAATATCCTCCTGATAAATGATCAAAGCATTTTGGTTGGGAATGTACACTGTCGTTATAGTGATTGTAGAGTAGAATGTATTTACTCATAGAAAGAGTAAACTTGCTTTTTTGTAGAGAAGCATATATACAGAATATATATGGACACATACATATATATACATCTATATATCTTTTGAACTGCTTTTGTGTGAGAGTTGTTTTGGGCGCATCCACCCTCTTAGGATTCATATTTCTTTCCCCTTTTTCAATTTTTATTCATAATGTCTTGACAAAAGTAGCGTCTTACGAGTGATGAGTGTTTACGTTTTCCTGTAAATATGATTTTTTTTTATTTTAATTTTATTTTTGACAAAAAGGGGATTAAAAGAAACTGTTTTACGATGCTGCCTATGAAACTATGAAGTGATATCTGTCCACAGAATCTGTTAGATCCTTGAAATAATCAGAGTTTTGTGAAATGTAACGATGACAGGGTGGGAGTCTCACGGGTCGTGCTGAACAGAGGCCAATGACATTGAATGAGGGGGGGGGGTCATTTGAACTCGCTGTATCGATCGTTTTGATTAGTAGCAACATTCACAGCAGTGATGATCTGTGGTTGTCACTGTTTTTGACATAATCTACGCTTGACAAACTGAAAATAAATCTGAGAAAGTGCTGAGTCTCTATATGTGAGTATCTTTCTGTGGTCTGTAAAGTGATGAACTGACTCGTGTGTGAGTGAATGTGTGAGGAGCAAAGGTGTGAGAAAGTGGTAAAAAATGGGGGTGTAACTATGTGTGTACCGTACTGCGTTTCAACATTACACTACAGGACATGATACGAACTATAAACTACATCATATTTACTGTCAGAACAGACATCTTTCTCAAGTACTTGTTTTATGTTTTTAAGAAGGCAGAGAGACAGAGAACAGCTAAAAAGAAAGAAGAAATTAGACATTAGACAAAGAATTGCAATTTACCATGATGGTGCAACATAAAATCAAACATTAGGTTGTCTATTTAAAAGGAACGGGACAAATGAAACACAGTTTAAACAAGACCAATGGTCTAAAGCCAAGCTAGCCACTCTGTGAGGCTTTACTTAGGCATTAGCTAAGTTAGCCATGACAATGCTCCAGTAACACGCTGATGTTTAGCAGGTATAATGTTCACCATGTTCATCATCTTGGTTTAGTGTGTTAGCATGCTAACATTTGCTAATTAGCACTAAACATGAAGTACAGCTGAGGATGATGAGAATGTCATATCGATGGCCAAAGCGCAAAACCTCCTATCTGCAAAATGATCCGGGAAAAGCCTCCTATGTTCACTTTGCGAGGCACTAATACCTAGTCGGTATTGTTAACACATAATATAGTAATATAGCCCCAAAACAGTGTATTATGTATTGGGTATCCTGAACAAATAGCATTCTGCAAGAAAACAACAAGTTTTTTTTGGTTTCTCAAAAAAGTGCATTTTTCAGATAGGAGGTTTTGCTCTTCGGCCATCAAATTATGTTTTGCAGGCATTTGCTCATAAAACACATTCGACATAATGATGGTGTCAATGATTTGTGTCTTGTAAGTCAAGAATCTGTAAAATGCCTACAATTCCTCCTGAAGGGAAAATGAATGTCTGTACAAAAGTTTGTTGCAATCCATCCAAAAGTTGTTGAGACATTTCAGTCTGGACCAAAATGGTGGACTGACTGACCGACATTACTGTCCCTGCAGCCACCAAAGGACAATATGGCATATTCATATACAAATGTGGAAATGCCAAAAGAATATATTAATCAACTAGTTTCAGAATAGAAGTCTATATTAGAAATACTATCCAAAAACTCACCATTAGTATGACATTTACTTTGCAAAGAAAAAACTAAAAATGCAGATTTATGCTCCCTGCACATGATTTTGCTGATTTTGTATAATTCATAAAGTATTTATGAGCTGTTTACTTTAGGGTGCACCATTCCCAAATGTCATCTTGAGCCTGATATTTTGTTTTGGTTTCGTATGACACACGGTCCGATTTTATTATAGTTCCACCTTAAAATGCCCACATCGTTAAATCTACATTCTGACACCTAATAGTGATAATACTTATGTCATTATGTCATACTATAATCGCAGGTTTATGGGTGATAATTGGCAGGTTTGACTAAGAAGAGCCTCAGCACATGGCACTCCAGCAACACGAGCTGTCGATCATATTTAGTGCGGCACTGCTGACGGCTGAGTCCGAGTATCCAGTGACATCTCCGGCAGACGACACCACCAGTGCACAGCCACAGCTGCCAATCATCCTGCAAAGCGACGAGTGCGTGTTTGTGCACAGAAAAAGAACAGAAAGAAAATATGTGCTTTTGTCTTGGAGAAAGCAAAGGAGAGGATGGGGATTAAACTCTCCAGCCGATGACAGTTATCCTGTCAAATTAAACCCTGCTTAGCAGATATCAGTGGATTGCGTCAAATGTGACAGCTCAGTTCACTTTTTAATGTATGCTGAAAGCTCATTTTTTTATAGTATCCTTTTGAAAATGACAAAAAAATGAGGGCAATGTAGATTGAAGTGTCAAAAATCTGAATATAATGCTATGTTTACACGCCAGCTCTCATCAACGTGATAAATCCTAAACACAACAAAACAACCATCTAGGGTAAAATAATTTTTATAACAATAAGAGCTTTCAGTGCTTAGAATAGGCAAGTGGAGGAGGATAAATGCTCATTCTGTGTGTTGAAATGTGAAATGTGTGCAGGATGAGAAATAAACAGAGGCCGTTTAACAGAAGCAGAAATATCAGATGACAGTTTGATGATAAAACTGGGCTGTGTGCCTCTTCTTGCTGCCACATCACATTCCCCGATCTGAGTTATATGTACACACTCATCTGGAAAACCAATCAGTACACCAGTGGCATCTGTATGCATGCTCCAGACTCATACATTGTAGGGCAAATGACCTTGGACTGCTGACCTGTGTTATTTTCCAGATGGTAACAGGAAGCTGTGATGTGCTCACAAATCAGATTGATTTGACAGAACTGACACAGGACACCACTGCCTGTTTTCAGGTAACAACAATACTGGTGAAGATTTAACAAGACCTATAAACAAACTGAACCAACACACATACATGTATTCATACAGCAGCCTTTTCTCTATCATACGTTTGTCCTACGCGACTAACGTACCTACGTACGCAACCACCTGTGCACTACACCATCAGCAGAATGATTCAAGTTATCTTGTAGATTTTTTGACCGCTAGCGATGTCTTAGGGGTGGGTCCCCCATTTTGTTTCGGTAAGAAACACTGGCTGTAAACATAGTTTTTGTTTGTATACACGAAAACTCAACAGGGAACCTTAAAGAACCCCAATTGTAATGAATGGAAGAACCAATTTGGCTCTAATTAATCATGAAATTCACCTTCGAGGAGATTATGTGCTTAAATCAGTGCAGACCTTGTCTTGCGCCTCCACACTCTATGCACTCTCTTCACCACAACAAATCTAAATCCACACTAATTATTCTTTTACCAGGCGAGCTGGAGTGTTTGAAGTCTGGATAATTGATTTTTATCTGTACCAAGTCTGACTTCTGTAACACTTCTTTGCACCCAGCTTAGTTATCAACCTGATTACACTGTCTGATCCCATCTGGATCAGATTACTGCACCCTCCCTCCGCCCTGCGTTTGACATGTTTGTGACCTTAAACACTGTGAGCTGGAGAACAGCAGCACTGATTTTAGTCGAAGTAAATTGACATTAAACCGGGGCAGTCAGGTGGAATAATTAGTACAGAAAACTGTGTGTGTATTAAAATATGCAGTTTATTATGAGTGCTAAAATAAGTGTTCTGTCCATGATTAAATGCGGGAAAAACACCCCAGAACAACAGCGATATAATAAAGTAATTCTGGGTTATTTTAAGTTTTACTATCTCAAAATGTATTTAACTGAGATCATTCTCAATCTACTTATTCTAATGTTCAATGTATTAGAAAATGTAACGTTAAAAGGGTGCAATTTTGGTGGATTTACCCACTGAGGATGATGTGAGGAGGGATAGAGTCTATTCAATATCAAAAATCAAGACCTACCAATGTTTGAGAGAGGGAGTTCTGGTTATGTTTCTCAACACTCCACATCGAACTTGAAAACCGTGACTATGGTAATCAGATGTCATGGATTAAGAAAATGATATGTTTCTTTCCCTCAGAATTCCCCTCAGGCTTAATTCTCCATTAAGAGGGAAATGAGAGCAAAGTGATTGGCCACAGCGGAGAAGTGTGAAATTTTGTACTCAGACGAATATCTTTTGTGAACAGGTGGAGGCTCTACTTTGTTCACACTCCTCTCCTGAACAAATGAGATAACAGCGACAAGGCTAACAAGATTCAACGCTTAGGATTTCACCTTAAAGGGCCAAACATCCAAATGTTCGCACACGGTCTTCAATAAGTGAGCAAAGTAGGGAAAAGGTAAGTGTGTCTGTGTGAGCAAAAGAGAAAACATACTGTATTTACCTTTTGTTACCTGCATTCGAAAGGATCTCTTAATTATGGAAAGTAGCAACAATTACAGGAAAGAATCGTGAACTGATTCTTTAAAATGTGCCTCAAAAATGTACCTACTGTATGTGCTTAGTTACTTTTCACATCCGATGTTATCCGACTTAGCCAAAGTACAGCTCAGTGTGTGTGTGTGTGTGTGTGTGTGTGCTGCCAGGAGATCAGGTGACAGGGAGTTCAGGAGGTTGTTGGGAGGCTCTGGGGTCCAACACTCCTTGTTGCCTCTCTAACACACACATACATACACACAGTTTCATCCCTGACTCACAAATCACTAACGGCCGAGCCGAGCAGCAACCGAAGACGCCCGTCCCATCAGAATTCCACCTTTGCATTTTACTCTGTTGCTGCCTTGCTGCTTATATTTATAGCTCTGTAACGCAAGGCAAAAAAAAGGAGGGGGGTGGGGGGTGTCAAACTGATTGCATAATGCTGACGCTTGTTACCTCCAGCTGCTGCAGGTACCGGGTCTCCAACTCGTCATGCCTGCTGCTTTGCAATCTGCAGCCACAGAGCCAAGATCCCAACGGCCGTCATCACTAAAGGTGATAATTTTATGGGCCTGCACTAAGTTATAAACACTCCAAATGATATATGTGAGACCTCCAGCACAATAAGTGCACACTGTACATTTTCTACACCGGGGGCATGGCGGAAAATAGCTCATCCCCTGACACAGATAACAGTGCAGCCATATGTTATGAGGGATGTTCTCCGAGGGAGGAGATAAGAGATAGAACTGGAGCCAAAGTAAGTAAAAGCTGCGAAGAGATTTCCATCCGACTCGAGGGACACGGCGTGTTCAAGTGGCCGACAGATAGAGGCTGTTTTCACAAGACATAATTAGCTAGAAGAAAACAGGTTTATTTTCATGTTCAAAACTCTCTCAGATGTCCAGAGAAGTGCTCCCAAGAGGTGCGTTAGAGAAGTCTCATTATAAGAACAGCATGCGCCTCTTTTATCGCTTCCTCCTTTTTAGCTGCAATACGAAATGTTAGCAAGGATGTTTGGCTTTATACATTTTTTTTCATAGACGCTGGCTTTGAACACAGGAGACGGATAGCGATGAAAAACACCGATAGATAAATAAGTCTATAAATACCTGAAGTTTTTAAGATCTCAGGTGACGGAACATTCAGCGCTCCCGTTCTTGTTAAAAGTCCACGAGGGAAGGTGTTGATGTGAGAACATGGCGGTCAAAATGGTGCCGACGATGGCTTTCATTTCCAACAGCTACTTTTGACAAGGAGGCATCGTGATATGTTAATTCAGGAGAAAGAGATTGTAACACCAAAAGATAGACAATGGACACACGGTAAAATGAAATATTTAGACACTCAACTTGCTGTTAATTTGTATCTCGGCGCTCTGAATAACGGTGTTTGTCAGAGCCGATTTACTGTTTTGTTCTCTCAGCTGAGAGCAGATTTATAGAAACCAAAGAGGCCGACACAGTTTAAATGTCACAGCAGCAGGTGGTTTTCTCAGTTTAGGTCACAATCACACTATTTCCAAATGAATGCCTCACATCCACTCACTTCCCCTTTCCCACATCTTGCTTCTCTGTGGTCTTAAAGAGCCCTCTCAAACGATCTGAGGATAGAACCGCGATACTACTTCAGTGCCAACAGAAAGTATTGAAGATTGTGAAGTACGGAAAGCTGTCATCGAGTTTATCTATTCTTTGATCAAATAATTACGGATTTGAATCAAAATCTTTTCCATTTTAGACTATTTTATTCAGGTAAAGTTCTTGTATGGCTGCAGGTGGGTAGACAATATATAACATTTGAGAACTTTTGTCAAATGAAAATAAATGATATTTCACAGAAAAGCAAATAAAGATATCAGAAAGTATTGTTTTGGTAATGGGTCCACAATTCCAGTATTGTGTCGTAGAGACAAATTTGAAACAATACGCAGCTCAAGCTACTACCCATCATCTTCACTATCAATTACTTATTTTTTATTTATTAATACTTCTTCTTTTATTGAAGACAGAGAAAGAAAAAGGCCGACATGTTTGTGTTGATATCTTTATATTGAAATTCATGAAGTATACACAATGCATCCTACACTATTACAATTTCCACACGTTGATAATGTTTTTGTTGTTGGATGATAAAGCTACGTTTTGGCATTTAATTAACCAAACAGCAGTTTGACTGAGAAGCTCGGAGCAAAATAAAACATTAAAAACATAAAACATCGTTGTGGATTAAACTGTAGCACGGCAGCAGGTAGGTAGGTACAAGTAGGCAACATTAGTTATAGTAACAGAGTAGAAAATCATAAACAAAAACTCAATATTCATTTTTTAACGTTTGTTATATACAACCCAGTGCCTTTAGAGGAATGGCCCTTTTGTTTCTTTACACCTCATCTGGACTTTTCCTCTGACATCACAAGTAGATTCCAGCCAATCAGATTCAACCTTCAAGTTAGATGCAATTTACAGTAACTGTTCATTTTAGTCTGAAATATAGCCTTTTCTGTTTGTCTTCAGTCCAACATGAATATTGTTGAGCCTCCTTTCTAGTCAGCTAAATATGAAAACACACACACACGCCGCTCTTTTTTACCCCCCCGGACTGATTTAGAGCTGGCCAGTTTGACCTCTGATGACATCGCTCTGAACTCCTGTGATACTCAAGGTGCAGAGTTACACTTCTGCCAGTTGACTAGTTTCTTTGTGTGTACATTCACAACTCTGTGTGTGTGTGTGTGTGTGTGTGTGTGTGTGTGAATACACTCAGTGGCCACTTCAAAATGTAACATCCGCCTTTTTCCTCCTGGAGACACTGAACCCTTTCAGGCATGAATTCATCAAGGTGTTGAAAATGTTATTGCTCCACGCTGGTTCGATCAATTCCTGCAGATGTTTGGAAGCTGCCAGATGTTTGTGCTGCGGTTATCCTGTTCCACCTCATCCCAAAGGTGCTCCACTGACACTGAGGAGTAAACACAAGTTTCTGTCATGTTACTGGATCCATCTTCACATGATGAGCGCTTTGTCACATGGCCATGAAGAGATGCACCTGGACAGTAACAATGCACTTGTGCACTGTGGCATTAAAGGACCCCATCTTAAGCTGGGAAAACTTCTCCTCTCACCAGATTCTTCAGGCTTTTTGTGCTAATTTTGACGCATGTGCATCATGCATCATCTATCACTCGGTTTTGCCGATCACCTGCTTACGGTTGCCTCATCTTCTTGGTCTTAGCTGTCAGCAGCTGAAACTAAAGTCAAGCCAAGATTCAACAAGTCATGCACTGTGAGATGCTCCTCTGCACTCTGCTGGTACACTGTGCTGAACTTATCTCTGTCCTTGCGGCCTTCCCGTTAGTTTCAAACATCTCACAGCTTTTTTTTTTTGCTTCAGATCAAACATCTTACCCTCTCTAATATTTCTGCCAGAAAGTAACCAAACCTCTTGACCATGTCGGCCTGTTTGGAAGACACACGAGTGGTTTAACAAGCAGGTGTTCCTAATAAAGTGGCCACTGAGTGTTTTGTTCTGTACCCACCTTTATATGAAATGAACAGTGTAATTCAGTGTGTGTGTGTGTGTGTGTGTGTGTGTGTGTGTGTAGTGGTAAACGAGATCCAAAAGGTCTGACTGAACTGTGAAAAGTAAACACAGCCTGCCACCCTGCTCGACTCTGCCAGTCAAGGTCAAAGGTCACAGCTCACAGAGCAGCTGACATCAGAGAGGAGGGGTTTTTAACGGTGTGTTCAAGTGCAGCAGGAATAACAACGTTCTGTGTGTGTGTGTTTTCCATTTTGACTTTATGCTTCCCTTAAGTTATGTTTAAGGTTTGTAACTAGCATTGCACCACTTTCTAACGTACAAACACATACTGTGTAACACATGCAGAGGTTTGCACGGTTTGGAGCTTCTTTTAGTTTCTTTGTGCTGGGACGTCCAAACCAAACAAACCTCAAGCATGTTTTATGTCTGAAATTTGATGTGAGGAAAGCTGAGCTGCTGACGGTAATCACAACAGCTTTTATGCTTCTGTTCTTACTGTAAATTATATATATATTCACATCCACCAGTATCATCTTTATCGACCTTCAGATCAAGGCTTTGTCAGCAAACTTTTCTTTAGCATCATTCATGTACACATATGAACATTAAAGGAAACTAGACAATCAGGAAAAACTTCCCTTACATGCATGCACACACTCATAACCTTAGTGCTTTTTCTTTCCCTTGGACTTCCACACTTCCTTCTTTCTTTTATACACATTTTAACATTGTTTCAGTCAATTATTTATGCATTCAAACAGTCTCACATACACCTCACAGTCAACACAAAACAAAAAACATGCACATTTACACACACACACACACACACACACACACACACACACACACACACACACACACCCTCTTTACATAAGCACATTCATGTACATACATAGAAAAGAAAGGTATTGTTCAACGTAAATTAGAAAAAGCTCAGTTTCGAAAAGGCGTCTATTAGCTCTCGTACCTAAAACAAACATTTTACAGGGACTGGTTGTTTTGTGCCAGTAGTTTAGAGGGGAGCACGCAGAACAGCAAGGAAGGACGGAGTGTTTTCTTCTCTATCCCGTCAGGACAGTTAGAGTTCAGATGTCCTACCTTCCTTCTGCGGGTCTTTAATATCAGCAGTACAAAGACAGAAATAAATGAAGCATTTCTCTTTTTTTTTCTTTTTTTTTTTTACGCTTTTCTTTCTGTGGCCGGTGGAAGCACGTTGTTTCTCTGGGGAAAGTGGTACTGTTGTACTTCATCTTGTGTTTTTCAACCCCTTCTCATCAGCACAGTTGGCTGTAGTCATTCGGGGTGGAGGGGGGAAGAAATGGATGGGCGTGATTAGATCAGGAGGGGTAGGGAAACAACAGGGAAACACAAGAACAAGTAACACAGTCGGTAGTTATGGTCGTCCTGGAATTTAACGGTCAATGTTCAAGTTAAAGTTATGGCCCGGTGGGTTAAGTTAGGCGTCCAGAGGTTTCAACGTGGTGAGTTGTACTGAAGTCCAGACATAGTCTGGGTAAAACTGGATGATGGGGTTATCACGTTAGGTGGTCTCCTTGCCCTGGGTCCCAGTGACGGTCTTGATGGAGCTGAGCGTTCGGTTGAACCAGGTCTTCTTGGCGGCCTGCACCTCGTTGAGGGCCAGACCCAGGTGGTGCTCCAGGTCCTGGTTTGAAGAGGAAAGACAGAAACCATTATCGCTATGACTGTCGCACAGAACAGGGGCCAAGTCAATAGAAAATGAACTGATACCGGCTCTTGCTTTTCAAGAGTCCGGGCCTTTATATTTTTACCACTTTCCTCAATCAGCAGCTTTGAACACAATTCATTTCCCACTGAGAGACATCATTAATTATGTGAAATCCTCATCTTTCTTTTTTGACATCATTCCAAATCAGATCCTTACAAAGATCCTTGTTGCCGTTGGTCAAAAACTTTAATCATGAACGCTCCACTGTCTTCAGGTCTGGCCCTGTTTTTCTTCACACTCAGCATACTCTAGTGTCTTTAAAAGAAACCAAAACTCTTAATTATTTCCAAACTGACCGTTAAATGACAGCAACTGTGCTTATGTGCAATATTTCAACTGTGCATGAGCACCCCCACTTTAATAAGACTGCTCTTTTCCAATTCTGTTAGACCTTAACGCTGCTTCAGACACAATCATTTACTAAATTAAGTTGAGCTCACCAATAACGCTCCCAGTTTCTTTAACCATATCTTGTTAATAGCACATTTTCTGCTGTGATTTGTGGAGCCCCTGCTGCCCTGGTACTTCTTTCTTTTGGTGCTCATCAAGTAATTTGAGTAAAAACTATAACCCCCCATTTAATTGCTGTGCAGGTGACACACTGTAAAACATAAGCAGCTAGCCTGGATATTAAGAAAGGGATGTCCCAAAACATCCCCCGCCTAAATGAATGAAAGTATCTCGTCTCAGTTCACATCTCAGACTTTCAGAGCCGTTATGAAGCCTGATATGTTCTTAAAGTAGTGTTGAATGTGTCATTGCAACAAATGCCGGTAAAGCAGACTCACTGCGACTCAAGGTTTGTTTAAATGGATTCTACATCAGCTGGAGTCGTGATGGGAGCGGACCTAACATGATTTAAGTTATGTTGTTCGTGACAGGTTATGTCCTTGTATTTATGAACTTTTTTCACATCTGTGGCCACAATCGTGTACGTGAATCTGAAGACTTTTGCAGTTTGATTTGGGCTAAAACTGTGTGTTGGTGTACCTGGATTTTGCACTCAGCCTCCACCAGCTGCAGTTTGGTCTGGGCTAGTTCCAGCTCCATCTCTCTCAGCTGGTTCTTCAAATCCTCCTTCTCCTCATCCGTCTCCTCAGTTCCCCCAGCGGGTGCTGTGGTCACAGCCCGCACACGACCCTCTTTGTTGAAAAGACTGCTGCACTTCTCACAGCCCTCCACTTTGGACTAGAGAAGGATAAAAGAGAGAGAGAAAAGGTTACAGAAAAAAACAAGCTAATAAGTGACGTCTTCGCACCAGTTGCCTGTATACCTCGAAGCTTGAGGAGAGTAAAAAACATAAAAGGCAGCTTGTGTGATGTCTAGTGGTATTTAATAATCTTGCATTGTTTGAGCGGTGAGAGACAGCTTGAAAGCGGCTGTCTCAAGCCAAAATCAATATTATATCGAGACCATGAATTAGGTAAAATGTGCGCACAAATTATTAAATTGAGAGCACAAATTATTAATTAGTATAAATTATTCAATTGAGAGGACAAATTACAAATTTGAGAGCAGGATTTATTCTATCTAGAGCAAATAGTAAATCGAGAGTACAGATTTGTTTTTGTTTTTTCTCTCCAGGGCTACGTAGAAACAAGATGCACAAGTGAGAAAATAAAATAAAAGACTCTTTCAACCTAGAAGGTCCAAGATAAGAAATCAAAGCATCAGAGCTCCAACAAAGACCGAAAGGAGCCAGTGATGCGCGTGGAGATAAGTGTGCGGACACCTTGATTTCTTTTGGTTGACAATATTTTTGCACCTTATTAAAGACTATTGTCAGTGTGCAGAATCTTTGAAACTTTAACACAAATTAAAATGGACCAGCAGAAGACGCCAGCGGTTACCAAACCAAACAACTAAACAACTAAATGCAAATATCTACAGCCATGACGTTCAGGGATGTGCCCCTTTTTGCAGTAGAGATATTTTTACAATCTGAGAAGAGGCCGTGTTCTGTAGTTACTGAAGCATGGCAGCTCATTAGTGGAGTAGCCACACAAGCCAACTATGCTTTCCCTCTTCTGTCAGGGCTGCACTCCACCCAGCCCTTTAGTCAAAGAGCTCTTTTTGGGTGCCCTTGTATGTGATGAGCTATTATTGGGCACAGAGCATTTGTGCAAGCAGCAACAGAGGGTCACTGTGAACAGAGACACACTGACTGTGCTGCAAGACAAAACCCCATTCAGGTGCTTTTACTTGTTCATAGTTTTCTCGTGTTAATTCATTGAAGTACCTGTCTCGCTGCGGGAGTAGGACGTTAGCTTTGCCAGACGAGCTAGGCTACACTGGAGGTATTTGAAGGTGGAAAAATACTAATCCAAGATGATGATGCTGCAGCACAGATACATATGTTGGAGTGTTCCTGCTTCACTTGCTCTTTGACAATTTGGTTTATGGCCACCAAACTTCCTAAAGGCAGTGCAGGTCGGGCAGAGTCGCCAGTGTCCTGTTTATAGATTAGTGCAGTAACAAGCAGCATCGTCCACAGCACCTCAGGACAAAGTCAAGGTTGTGTGCCCGCAAAATGAATATTTCATAACAATATTACATTTCATTTGGATTAAACTGTCAACTGGGTTTAAAGCTGAATAGTAATTAGAATTAGAAGTGAGAGTGTTAATGAAGCAGCAGAGTGCCCGAGCCGAAAGTGTTTCTGTCGTCACTTTAAATAGAGTTTTAGTGAATAAGTATGTCAGTATATTATTTAAACAAGTCTAATTAACACTGTTGTAACTTACAATTATATATTACTCACTGTTCCCCTACATCAGTTGTAATTGCGATTGCTGACAGTTTTATTGCATTTGCTGCACCATTATTAAGTAAATAATAAAAGTACATTAACAATCAAGATGATAGATTTGCAGACATTCACCTCCACCACACACACATACACAGAGAAGCTGCTGCATCCTTTACAGGACTTGTCCTTGGTGCAATAAACCTTTTGTCTGTCCTTTTGTGAGTCCTTGGGCAGTCCTGACAGAGCTCTCTGCCAAAATGGCCTTTCTCCCAGCTACAGTCTAAACAAACAGTTTCACAAGCCAAGTGTGCAAGTGCTGGAAGTAAAAATGCCTGGCCCTGGCTCCTTGGCCTAACTCCTCATTCTTCCCCAAACGCTTTCATTTCACTGCCAGTCAAGACAATGAGACGGCAGCAGAGTCCCCAACATACCTGCGTGGAGGTAACGGCTGGTTTTTGCCTCTAGCTCTACAATGATTACAGGGATTTTTTAATCCATGAAATACAAATTTAGAATACAAGTTAAATAAATAAAGCTGTGTAAAATATATTTGTTGAGCACGGCTAATAATTATTTGTGGAAATGATGGCAGTTTATATTGAGGGACAGCATTGCTACCCGGCATCATCTGTGGTCTAACATAACTGTGGGCCTAAACAATCAACCTGCTCCTGTAAAAGACACGTGACAGCCAGTGATAATGTGACAGTGTTTCTGGTCTTGTCATCCAGAATCCTCAGAGCTGTAGTTATATCATTTATTCTTCGATTAGTAACTCACGTATATACTTTTGTCGCTAACAGCAAAACTCTGTAACAGCAGTGTTTTGTTTTTGTGTGTGTGTGTGTGTAAAATTCACCCGGATTTTCTCCAGTTCTCCTCGGTTAGCTGTCTGTTGTTTCTCCAGTCGTTCACTCAGCTGGGAGCAGATCTATATGAACCAGAGACAGATGTTCAGAAAGTTAGTTCAGTGACGCTGCTTTCAGACTGCCATCAACAATTCAGTCTATCAAATTTCTACTGAGCCATTCAACGTGACACTCAGTAGGCAGTATTGTACAGCTGTTGTATCTATAGAGCTACACTGCGTTAGTTATAATAAGTGGTCAGACGTCAGGAAACCCACCCACAACAATAAAGAGGTCATAATACTGTACATATTTATATATTTATCTGTAATATTTATGACTTTAGAAAATTGGTTCTACTGAGGTTGCAGGTTTTCTATAACATGAACACATCAGTCACCTTATGCTGCATTCACATGGATTCTGGCAGACGGTAGACAGCAAACCGGATATCATTTTAGTGGACGAGAACAGGACGGTAAATTTAGGTGAGGCCGTCAGAGAATACCGGCGACGGCAACAGTTAAAAAAGGTAAAATATTTAAACTTTTTGCTGTCCTCCCTCACACAAGGAGAAAACATGGGCGATCTGGACAACAAGAAGCCGCTTTTATAGCTAACATTATGCATTACTAGAATAATCATATAAGATAACAGACTTGAAATAATTTTATTTAATATATTTTATTCCATTCTTTGTAAACAATATGACATCACCATAGCAACACATAGTCATGTGTTTCGCTTTGCCGTCCTGTTTGTTTGTTTTTCCCGTGCCGTCCAGATGGTGTAAACCGTCTCAAAATCACCCTCCATTTCTGTCCGCCCCAAAAGTACCTTTTATTACAGTGGAGCCAGGATATAATGGGACAAAGGAACACAAATTTAAACCAAAACTGTGTCCAAGCAATTACAAATACTGAACTGTACTGTTTCACTGAGAAAAACAGTTATTTTGATTTCCGCCTCTCCGCTCCTTCATACCTCTGTGCACAACCTTGTCTTTCCCTTCCACCTGTCTGTGGCTCTTGATAAATCAGTCTCTGCGGCAGAGACTTCATCCTCTTACTGTAAGTCCGTTAGTGGTGTCATAAGGTCCTGTTTTTCCAGCAGAGCTCACTGGATGTACACACATGTGCATCCTTTACATATATACCCAATCTCTTTTTCTCCTCCTCCTACACCGAAACCCACAGCTACAAACAGGCTGACAGACATACAAACACACACACCCACACACTTGTTCTCTAGCTTGCCGTCGAACCGAGAGATCGATGTGACATGAGTCATCCTAACGGGAACATCGGGTCACCCCACCTCTCTGCAGACAGACTATCTATCTGTTTCTGCTCTCTGCATATATCTCGTCCTCCTCCTCCTTTAGATCAATCCATACATCTATCTGTGTATCTTTAGCCAAGCAGATATCCATCTTTCTCCTCCTACATGTCTTTTTAATCTTTTTCTCCGGTCATCCTCTCCTTCATTTGCTCTCAACTGCCATTACTGTGCCCGTCTCTCTACCATCCCTTCATCACCACTGATCATGTATCCCTCTTGATCTTTGCTCTTTTACTGCCCCTGCGTCCTTTTCTTTAACTAGCGCTACTCCAGGGCATGCTGCACATATTTTTAGTTTGTGAAGCTTTAACTAGCTGCTAGCCTCGTGTGTAGGGAACACTCTGTCTCCAGTCACTTTTGTCCCTCACATGCAAAGTAGGCGTTTTACTTTCCTTCATATTTTTCTATAATTTGTAGAAAAGGCTGAGAGGGACATGGTGGAGAGGACAGTGTGTTCTGGGATTTTAAGCCTTTGTAAGATGGGGTACATGTCAGTCTACTGTCTGGAATCCTTATTATAGGCAAGCTGTCGATGATTATTTTAAATTCTGGATGAACAGGGTGGTTGTTTTCTTCATTCTTGATATTGCTTTTGTGTCATGTAATAGATTTGCTGCTCTTTTCTGTTCAGGCTCGAGACCCATGGGCCCTTTTTTTGTTTTCATGTTTTTCCATTTCTTTTCCCACAAACAATCTCAGTCTGATTTATTTTAAATGTTTTCACTCAATAATTCATCTGGTCCTGCTGTAACTGCTGGGGGCAATTTTAGTTTTCTTAGTCATTAATGCATGGATATAGTACACTTACAGTATGCTTACAGTGAGCATATTGTAAGCACATACAATATTAATTGCTTTATCACACAAGCAGACAGTCAGGATGTGATGCTCAATAAAATGTTCAGAATATTTAGGTGTCCAGGGTCAAAACATTTTAAAACTGCAAGAAATAAAATAAATATAATGCTAACAGGGCCTCAGAGACTCGAGCACTGGCACATGTCGCTGTACCTGGCAAGAACCCGGCTAGCCTGAGTGCAACTAACACTGGCTCCGCTCCTACAATAGGGATTACAATACACCACTCAACACTGTTTTTTATCCCCACCATTAACAGACGTTTCTCTGTCCTCGTGGGCCGGCGGGGCAATTAGCACACAAAGCTTTTTTGGTTCTAATCCCACAAAAACAAACTTTCGCATTCGTAGCCACTGAAATAGGAAAAAAGCTATTTGAAGAATAATTTGACTTGGAAAACAACGCATGCTATTTTGGGGCATTCCTCAACTTGTCAGTCCCAGAGGACTGAATGCTGCTGTCCTCCCTCTGCTATCTCCTCCACAGACTTGTGTTCATTTTCTCCCTCTCGCTCTATCTATCACCCCCCTTTCCTCGCTGTCACAAAAAGAACTATTTTTGTCAAAGCCCCATTTTCACACTTAGCTCTGCTCCGCACAGTTTTCAGCTGCATGCTGGCAATCTGTAGACTGCTTTTACCCACAACACACACACAGACATAAAAAAACAACATCAAAATCCCCTCTCCTCTGTGATTAAGTCTTATCATCTGTTTTCAGATCTGCTGTCAATTCCAATGTGCTGCCAATATTTTTAGACTCAGGTGAAGTTAAGGTCTGTTTCTAAATTAGTCCTCTTGCTATTTCTGTCTGCCCCCACAGGGAGCGGTAGGAGCTGGATTGTTGCATAATGTCTCTGTGCTGCTGATGGTAATAGTACTTGATCTGGGTAGGTTTATATTTAAGCATTAAGTGACAGGATGAGATCTGAGAGGATGAAAATCGCCGTAAGAGGAATTCGATTGGCAGGAACTTAAAATATGCTCACAGGCTCACTCATCAAAGGCTCTGGGTTCAGCTCAGGGACAGTTCGTAAAATTAGATGTTTCTGCTTCACAAGCTAGATGAATGAATGAAAAAAGATTGCTCTTATATTATTTTTAAATATTCATGGCTAGTCTTGCCACAGTAATGGCTTGATCAGAGCTTAGATCTGAAAAGACAAGCCAAATAAGGAAAGATAAGTGGTGGAGAGATGCTCGAAGGATCACTCCTCAAACATCCAGAGTTCAGGATGTAATGTAACAAACCTTCAGGCCCTTACTTGCTGCTATGCAGTGATCGCCAACTGCTGGCAGCTTGTTAAACATGAGTCTTCAATCAAGCAACCTTTAAATGTCACTAAATCTATACATTTCTGACATGTGTCAAACTCAAACGTGGACCTACAGAACTTCTGGACGTTTGTATCTGATGATCAATTACTGCCTTCCCCTGTTTTTATATGCACTTGCATCTTTAATTAGCAAAGCTCCTCCATGTTCTGCGCTTCTTCCAGATCAATGAGCAGCCACTTTAGATTTTAAAGCTCCTCATAAATTTTAATCTAAGCCACAGATTAGAATAAATTCTGAAACTCTTGGAATAATAATTAGTTTGCAGTTAACTTCCTGCTGCTGGAAAACAACTACAGCTGTACAGCTGTATTTTTGTCTCTTTACACTGGCTCCCAGTAGGTTTGAGGATTGATTTAAAGATTTTATTGATTACCTTTAAGGCTCTTAATGGCCTGGCTCCCTGCTATATTTCAAACCTTTTAGCTCCATATGGACCTGTGTAGTCAAGGAGACAGAGCCTGTTACATGAGGGTCCTAAGACTGGCTGAGTCCTTGTTATACATAGTTTATATTTTATTCTTCACCTATTAATTTTATTAGATTTTAGTTTAATTTGATTCAGGTCCATTCAAACATCTTTTATCCACCTGTATGGTTTGCCTTTTGCTGTCGATTGTTTGGTTTTCGTTGTTCTGTAAGAAGCACTCTTTTATTTGGTCTACAAACTTTTAGATGAACTAATGCTCTAACAACAATGACTTACAGGATTATAATGGTATTGTAATGGTGGAGAACATTCTGTATTTTATATGATAGGAATCAACACAAAGATACAATAAATGGAACACAAGGAAAAACATTAAGCAGATTAGTAGAAGGGTTATAATGTTGAATGTAAACTTAAAATCACAAAAAAAGTGTTTCAAGGAAACTGGGGGTGGGTCTGCCTCAGTTTACAGTTTCACTTCTCTAAAATGTTCTTGTGAGGAAAGAGACACACTTCAGTAATACTGTATATACAAACTGGAAGGAATCAACACAGTTATTAGACTTCTTAATTGACCGCTTTAAGTGATTTCTGTACACAGTAAATTCTACAGCACAAGTTTCAGATATAAAGTACGTACCTGCTTATATTCTCCAATAATGGAGCCGTTCTTCTTTATCTCTGATTCAGACTTATCAAGCTCTCGTCTGCACATCTCCTTCAGCTGTGGAAACACACACACAGATACCGTTAGGCTGTTGCTGCAGCGCTGAGACCAAGGACAGAAGCAGAGTCAGAGGCCCCAGAGACCGTGTGACTGCCATGACATGTAAAGAAGACAGGGAAAGGTATTGGCAGACCGGCAGCTTGGGGCAAAGTCACGCCCTCTACACAACCTCTGTGCAAGCACATACATCATTCACAGCTCCACTTACACACTCAAGAAGACAGGAGACATTTGGAGGACAGCACTGAACACACATGGGAACAGAGGACAGCAGGTCTGTCCTCCACCTCAAAGGGATTCTTCATTGAACTCAAGAAAAACTACTTCAAAGATGAACTGACATTCTTTGACATTGGAGGTCTGACTGTGGAGAATAAATGTCTTTCTTTCGAATTTTTGGCCTCTTATTGAAGATGGATTTAGAGTCGATGAAAGGGGTTAATTCGAGTCCTGTCGTACAGGTTTTATTTTGTAGTCGAGTGTCTGATATCACCACCACAACACTAGATGCATGTATTGTACATGATACCGCATCAGGCTTTTACTATATTCCTCACAGTAAGTGTGTTTACATTCTTTCATTTCACATCTACCACAGTGCAATTGCTGCGTTTATGTTAGCTCATTCATTCATACAGAATTGAGGGTAACAGAAGGTCTTCAGTGTGATGGCTTTGCTAGATGCGTGTTACTGAACAGGAGAATCTTTCTTCAACTTCCTTAATGTTGTCATCACTTGTAACAATCTCCACCAGCATCAAAAACTTGTAGAAGAAAACACAAACAGCCCATGCCGACCAATCACAGTTTTTTTTGCAGTCCTCACATGGTACGTCTGTTGCCACTGTAGCCCTGACGTATAGATTTTTTATGACGCACACATCAGCTACAGTGTGGCCTACGCATAACCTCAGAGCCTACACACATAGCCGGTGTAGGTAGAGTGTAGGTACGGCGTAGGTACGGTTTAACCCCTTAAAGTAAAAGTATAAATCCAGCTTCACTACCTCAGTTGTGGTATGTTCAGTACTGCCACCTCAGAAATACATGAATTGCTTACTTGCTTTTTAAAAAACAGTACAATAAACTAAAAGACAAGCCAACATGCCATGAGTCTGCAGGTTTTTATGCTAATTAACACACCTTTGAATAAAAACCTATCAGACTCTTGGCTCTATCCAGAAGATGGACTGCTCAGCCTGTCACATTAATATTGCACACTTCCTGCTCGTCCCCTCCTTGACCCCAGGACAGGAGATTTAAACAGCGTCCTTTCACTGTAATTCTGATAATTCCTTCACCTGAGAATTTGTGTTGCAATAGTGCTGACCCTTCCCTCCTATCTGTAACCTGTATGCCACATGGGATTGACAGAAATACTGAGGTTTTAGATATCAGCTGCGCTCAGGAAAAAGCTTTTCGTCCACACAAGCTCAGTTTCAATCCAGACACTTGTCATTGGCTCTAACCTGTGCAGACTCTTCCTCCAGTCGTCTCTTCTCGTCCTCAGAGTCCACCAGTTTCTGTTTGGTCAGCAGCAGCTCTTTATTCAGGGCATCTGCCTTCTCCTCAGCCTGACACACAAACACACGACAAAATAACCCACGTTGATGAGGTCATTGAAAGTTAGACTTGCCCTACTTTCCCTTACACACACACGCACAAATTACATTTTGAGGCAGTGTAAATAAAGGTTTTGCTACATGTGTTTTTGTTGCACAAACACACTTGTGTTTTCACTCTCACTCCATGTTTTTTTCTTGCACAATTGTTGCCACATGTAGTGAAGTGATGACTCACATTTTCACGAACATCTGTACACACACACACACACACACACACACACACACACACACACACACACCCATAATTTACACACATATCTCGTTTCTCTTTGGCTTACGTTGTCGAGGTCTTTGCGCAGGGCTATCTTGCTGCTGACTAGTTCATGTGCCAGGTCGTCGTTCTCCTGCTCCAAGCGCATGTTAGCCTCCTGCAGACGACGGTTCTCCCGCTGGACAGAGGCAGAGAGAGAAGAAGAGAGCAGGAGAGACAAATTGTCACCAGAGCCAGAAAGATAAAGACAAAGAAAAAAAAGAGTGGGACAGCAAAACAGAAGAGCATATGAACAGAGAGAAGTGAGGAAACATGAAAGAGGAAGCAAAATGAAGAGATAGCAGAGCAGGGAAAATTAGTTAATCATGAAGAGTTGCGAATGAATGTGTGAGCGTCTGTTCCTGGATCAGTAGTTTCTAGAGTAACACAACAATATCCAGAGAGCAATAGTGTGAGTGTAAAAGTCAACTGTGATCAAGTGAGAATGTAATGTTTAACTTTGTGCATCATTAACAGCAACAGACTGTGTGTAAAATATCTTCCCAGAGATGACGACCAGAAGAGTTGGTAAAGTTACGAAATTACGAAATCTTGAGAGTTCCTACTTCCAAAGAAAGATTACAAAAATAGTGCAACATTTTCTTAGTTAAGATGGCGTTTTGTTAAGTTTACCCAGCTGTCATGCATCGTACCTTATGAGCAAGTTATTGCAATTAATGGTTATCATTGAAATATCCCTGCTCACTTTTCATTTTGGGAAAATAAGTCTGTGTTTTATATCAAAACAAATTACTTATAATGCTCTAGGTGCAGAATTGCAGGTGCGATATCATGAAATACGTTTTAGCCTCTTAAAATGATAGTCAATATCTGGCTACAGTCAACTTTATCAATTTGCGGCTGAAAATCCTCTCGAAAAGCAAAAATACAAATCTCAAGATACCTCTTCTGACATACAAAAAATGGTATTTGCTTGTTAGAAGCAAACAAAGCATGCGTTCAGTCGCTGTAATTGATGATCTTGTGCTATATAGAGCCAACCCGTTACCCTTGAAGTGACTTATGGCAGGTACAATTAATGGCTTTTTTGATGCTATGTAGTTTTTCTTTCTCGAACAAGGACTGTCAAGGTCTACAGTATTATTCTGTTCTGTCAGAACATGGTGGTTGTTTTAACACTGTAGTAGTAATGTAGTATTAACACAATCTACACCAAAGAGTTGTAGAGTTGTAATACTTTGGATACTATAACAGTTCAATTATAGGCTATATAAATATATCATTCAATATCAAGTTTATGTTAATTTCACAGAGAATCCATTCAATTTTTTTATGCTTACTGTGTACATGTGCATATCGTGTGCTCATGTCTACCTCATATCTCTCGATGGGGGCCTCCTGCTGCTCCTGCTGCTCCCTGATGGTGTGGTACTCCTTCTCGAATTTCTTCAGCTTTTTCTGGCTGATCTGTTGGGCAGCGAGAGCAGAAAAAAAACAAGAATGTTTGGTACTCATCAACCGTATCGCACACATGAAGAATTACACCAACGATTGCAAATATACACACGATGAAAAACATAAATATAAACTAGCACAATAGTCTTTGGCTCGTGCACTAAAGATGGCTGCCAGAGAAGAGTCCTCCCCATCTTTTGTAAACACGGACACAAGATTTGTAATCTTTGCTGGACTGTTGCGTTCTTTAGTCCAGTCCAGCATTTGAATGACGAATGGAACATATGTAGAGATTACAGCCCCAATTTTCTACTGTTCATTTCTGCATTTTGAAACTAGACGGATTACTTTGTGTAACTGTAGTTTTTGTGTTGTGTTACTACTGAAGGAACCTGTTTCTCTGGGCAGGTAAAGCCCTTCACACTATTTATCGCCTTGTTGTAGAAGTGATGAACACAAAATTCAGTAGTTCAGGTTTAGTGGTAGCTCTGATCACCCGAAACAGTATCCCATTTAAACACACACACACACACACACACACACACACACACACACACACACACACACACACACACACACACACTTACAGTCATATTCATGCCTACAGTTGCAGTTCGCACATACACACTAAATTTACCTCATCAACAGGCCTTTCACTACCCAGCTGCTGCCTTACACTGGGCTTTTTAACACAGACAGCGACCACACAATGAACACTATGTGCCTGATTTTCAGCATGAAAGAGAGAACCAACACTGTGTACAAACTAAGACTTGCTTGTCCATTCTGTGGATTTTAATGCATCTAGTTACGGCTCCAGCATGAATGCACCCATTGTCTTTGCGTGCATGCCTGCATGTGTGTGTTACAATCTCGGGTTCAGTATAAAACTACAATATATCAGATGCTCCAAATGCTCCCAGCTCTCACCACCTAATGATGCTGGCAGAACTGGGACACCATGGCCCATATGCTGTCCTGCTCTAAGTGTGTCTCTGCGTGTGTGTGTGTGTGTGTGTGTGTGGGTATGTGTGTGTGTGTGTGTGTGTGTGTGTGTGTGTGCTCTGTGAGTGTATTTGGTTGCACGTTCTGCTCTGTAAATGGGGGACTGACAACAGGAGGAAAAAGTACAAGAGGTCATTCAGGGCAGGAGTTGCCTCATCCATCTCCTTTCTCGTTCTTTTTCTCCTGCTTTCTTGACAGACAGCTGGGTTTCCAGAAGTTGCTGCTTGGAGAAGCAATTAGGAGCACAGAGCAACCACGGCTGTCTCAAGCACAGCCATAATTTATAGACATAAAATATTTCTCATTTTACAAGTCTCGGATTAATAATAAATTAGCAGATTACCTGTGCAGTACCATCAGTATTGTTTTCCTGTAGTACACTAGCAACTAGAGGAGGTTTATTTTGAAACCACCTGCTCTCTCTCAGGTGGTTTGCTGATCATTCTCCGCTCTCCTGAAACTGCTCTGTTTCCAAATCACAAAAAGTCTGAAAATCTTGCAAAGTTTAACACAGAAAGCTGTAACTGTATGTAGCTGCTAATCTAATACAAATATCACTGCATACATGTTCATATGTACTTGATAGAAAGTAGAAAGCTGTGAGGTAGAGATGAAGAGATGGAAACTAAAACACACAGGTAAACAAAACAAATCAATAAACTGCATGCGTTCATGCTTTCCATTTAAATTCCCGGGGCAATTTGCATATATTAGCTTTAGAAGTCAAAAGGTTGGCAGGCAAGAAGAGAAAGTAGGTGTAACAACTACACATCAAGACAACATAAATGACCCCAGTTTGACCCCGAGATTGTCTCCTGAATAAATTGTGTGACCTGACTGTGGTTTATGACTTTGTTGGTCACATATTCACTTAAAAGACATTCAAATTATAATGACCTTTGACCACAATTACTAAGCAAAGTAGTTTAAAGAGTTTTTCTCTTGATGCCATCTACTAGAACTCACACAGACACTCAGTAGCTCTACTATTACTGTAGTTAAAATATAAATACGCCATCTTACTGATTCCTTACACTAACAACAACCTTCTTGGGACAATGTAATCCTGAGTCTGCTTTTATGCTTTTGTGCTTCCACCATGAGGGTGATGAAGCAGGGGAGGAAGGAGTCGATAGTTCATAGGGTAAAGGACCAGGATGTCTGACCTTAACCTCTGGTATATAAATAAAAGATCAATTTAACAAATATACCTTTCCTTCATTTTGTGCTTTTTTTTAGCTTCAAAATGTACATGGATACATCCTCAGGTAGGTCATTCAAATGTAAAACTCATGTTTAAAGCAGCACTATGAGACCTCAGACACTGACGATATACCTGGCAAATCTGAGCTAAAATGGGCAATAAAGTTAGAGCACCTGGCAACCCAGAAAGATCTCCAGTCCAATCAGAAGACAGTATCATCAGTCAATGAGGGCACCAGTAATCTGGTCAGTTAATCTCCCTATAGCGACATCCAAGCTTCAGATTAGCCTATCTCGATTTAGATTTAATTTCCAGCTCCAGCGCTGCAGTACGCACTGAGGTCAGTTTTGCCGAATGACTTCTTGGAATTTTCTCTTGCAAAATAATGTGCTGGAAATAACTTCTTAAAGCAGTAATGTATGCAGTAAATGATGGGATATGCTTCTATGTGACTGCGTGAAGGTCTTTTTATCCAAAAGGATACAAAGAACCCCTTGAAACACAAGCTTTGCTTGAGAAAGAATGTGCTTTTATAGTGGTTTTGCCTCCCATCTGAGAGACCACATCAGGCCAAACTCATGATTAATGTTCACGACTGATGCCTTTAAGATGAGTACTGAAACATCTTCAAGACCGCACAGCAAGTACATTTGCCTCTGACTTAGTTCCACTAGATATTTCTAGTCATTGTGTGTCACTCTCTCTGTGCTGTCCAACCATCTAACAGAGAGAGCCAAAAAGCTCAAATCTCTCTCTGTGCTCGCTCCTTTTCAGAGTTTGTACTAATAAATATCTCCGCCCAAAGTTATCTTCAAAGTCAGGCCCTCTAAACTAGGCCAGGTTGTTCAAAACAGGTCAGGACACAGGTGTGAGTGTGTGTGTGTGTTTAAGAGACAGAAAGAGAGGTGTGTGTGTGTGTGTGTGTGTGTGTGTGTGTGTGTGTGTGTGTTCATTGCATCTGTTCAGCTTGATTTCAAGTTCACAAGTGGCCCCTAGTGGTGTTTAAGTAGCACTGCTGGACTACAAAGTCATTTTATCCATTCATTCAATCCATTTTAACTTGATGATCTGATTGGCAGACATACTGACTGGGTTACCGCATGACTTACACACTCACATACATACATTTCTATTTTTTCTCACAATGAAAATTAGGTCACCAACAACACTTTGAAATGAAAACAGAGCTGAACCTTAAGTTCCAGATGTTTGTATGGGCGATGCAGGGCTGAACAGGCATAGCTACTGCATGTTAACAGTGAACTGAAACTCTATTTTATTTTTTATTTTACTCTGAACTCACCTTCATGCTACAGGCCAGCTCCATCAGTTTCTTTGCATTTTCCTCAGAACGGTACCTCTTAGGAACCGGAACACGAAAAAATTTGAGTGCCCCCTCGAAGTCTGTTTGGATCAGATCGTCTTTTGATGTCTGAGGAAAATAAAGATGGGAACACACAAGAACATTAAGCACACATTTACACGAGCTAGATGAGCCTGTTGGGCAGACATTTCTTCTTTTGCAAAGTGACGCTGCATGATCCTCATGGATTGCGACAAACAATAAATAACAGGTTTGTGAGAAACCAGCTTAGGTATAAGAGTAAGCATGAAATAAAAGAACTTCAATAAATGTGCACTGTTTTCAGGACAGAACTGTGTGGTGACACTACGCATGTGTCTGCACCAGCTCACATGTGCAGCCGTTTAAAATCTTTCCATGGTTTGATTTTGTTTTGGCACTTGCTGCGTGTTTCTTTCTAATCAGAGCTGTGATTATCGCACGTTGTGTGTGTGTGTTTGCATGTGTGTGTTCATATTTGAGTGGGCAACCTTACCTTCAGAAGTGCCAAGGCTACATTGAAGATCACACTGATGCCCTGAAAATAAAGACAGACTTTCAGATTCATGGTGAATTTGCACAGTGTCTCCTACTCTTCCTTGCAATGCTATAAGACTTCATGGGAAGGAATTTGAAAAACTACAAACTTAAATTAACATCTCTCCACAGAGGCTCAGGATTTGGCTGGCTAACTTAAAGACATCCAGAGACACTCGGGTTGTCTTGGCTGCGACCACCATGCTGAAAGGTCAATCTTCACCTCAGTCTGAGGTGTGTGTGATTTGAAGCAGGTTTTTCTCTCTGTATTTGGGTCTGTCCGTCATTTGGACTGTCTCCCAGTCCCTGCTGCTGTGATGCATCATTACAGCAGCATGGTGTCATGCATCACCATAGCAATGGTATTATTGAGGTGATGAATGGGACACTAGATGTTTTCATGTAGAGGTTGACATTCAGGGCAAAGAAAAAATATTTTTGTCTCATTAGACCAGAAATTATTCGCCCCATGCTCTCTGAGTCCTTCAACTGGATGCATTTTTTACTGACTTTGGCCTAACAGACAGCTCTTAGACACTTCTTTTATTTCAAACTTAATAATTCTCACTCCAAACTTGAATTTGCCACATTAACTAATCAGTGAGTCAACCTCTAGAGACTCATCACATAGGTAGTCTGTATTTCAGTTTCATTTCTTCATCATTTGCATGTCTAAAAATAGGTTTCTCTTTGTCAGTATGTGATACTGTGTGTACATAAATAGCAAAAATAAATGAATTTAATTGGCTGCAACTGAAAATTAAACCTGTTACACAACAAAATGTACATTTGTTCAAAAGTATGTGTGAATTGGAGCCCGTAAAGTTTATTACCAACCTCACACAGCAGCAGGTCAATGATATGGAAGACCATGTAAAGAGGGAACTTGGCCGTGAAGAGGGTGAGGAACCACTGAGAGGCATACATATGAGCCTCCAGACCCACATTCAGGAAATGGTTGTACAGGTCTGGTATATATTCCTGTTTAAGACAGAAAAGAAGCGAGGGGAGAAGGAGAAAATGTATAAAGAGACAGGAGGACGAGAAGGTAGACAAGTAGAAGGAATGATGGGGAGGGAAATATAGAGGAGAGAAGTAAATGATGTAATGAAGAAAGTATTTGGGGGAAAAAGACGAGGAGGACATATCGATCTAGAACAGGGTTAACAAGGTCATAAAGAGAACAAAAAGTAGTGCTAGTCAATATATACGCCAACTGCACTGTACAACAGTGAAGCCCACTGCTCCACGTACCTGCATGAGTCTCTCCAGTTGGAAGAACTTGCAATGCAGATCTTCAAAGTTCTGCTTGAAAAGGTCCCTGAGCCCGTAATCAAACATGATCTTGACCAGCACACTGAAAGCTTGCTCCTCTGGCATCTGAAGAAGACGACCAAAAGATTTAGTCTTTAGTACCCCATGCCAAATCATACCCTGATGATACAGGTTTCAGATGAGGCTAATATGACAAACATTTTACTTCACAGCATAGTTTGTCCACAAGATGGCAGTGTTGACATGTCCTTGGACTGCATGGGGTGCTTAAAGGCAAGTCAGTCTCAGATGACAGATGAACACAAACGTATTATGCATTATTTATAGAAATAACATGTCAGTATCCCACAGATGCCACCTTGCATCTGAAATCTTTCCCAAAGTGTTTTTGTGCAGTAACAGTAACATCACGCACATCCTACTCTGAATATACCGCAGACAGGACTCCAAGACATTCACAATAAGGCAGGCCAATCCTCCAGCATTGCAGAATGTCAAAAAAGATACCCATGTCAAATGAAAACAAAACAGTCCCCCTCAGCTCTTGAAATTGTTTGAAAAGCTAGGATTTTTGCAGGACCCTGCTGATATGTGAACTCACGTGCAGCAGCAGCACAGCAGCCAAGAAGGATTGCCCCTGGCAGTAGCCAATCTCCTCATCGTAAACAGAGTAAGCCTGAAGGAGAGGACAGAGGCACATGGTTAGTAAAGACGTTTCACAGGGAATTCAATAATTGATGAGGGAAATGAAATAATGATAACTCAGGGGTGGTGCTTGTCCAATTATTGTATGATATGTGTTAGTCCAAATGCTGCCGTCGCCTTGCAACTGACGCCTGTAGCTGATTTAAACCAATATTTTTGAAACTACATTAAACATTATTTATGTTACATGTTATATTTCAACACAGAATCAGTTGATGAAATGTAATGTGAAAGAGAGATGAGAAAAGTTGTGGGTAATTTGAACAAAAAGACCAAAATATGTTATATATGTTATATATCTAGGACAAAAGAGAAGTTGAGAAATTACACACACAAAAATAAAGACTACTACTGTCCACCCACCATCATATCAGTCAAATAAAATGTGTATGAATATTTAGCTTTTGAACCCACAGCAGACTACAGAGCACTGGAATTAAGTCTCACAAGCTGTTGAGAGAAATATCTAGTAATTTTTATTCCCTTTTTAGAAAGTTTTGCGCTGTATGTCAAACACACTTGACTTTATTATGAAGTGCCCCATTACTGGTATTAGAATAGCAGTGAAGGAAGACATAGATGAGGGAAGAACCTGGAGAAAAATGAGTAGAGACTGTTAAAAAGACAAGGAGGAAGGAGGGGACGAAGAGAGAGGGAGAGAGATGTTGTTGTATAGCAAATGGAGTAAATATGAGGGGAGGGAGAGAGTTTAGAAAAGGGCTGTAGTGGCCTACTGAGCTACAAACACAAATAATGAGTTCAAGTCAAACAGACAAAGTGTGGATCAATCCACACACAGAGGAAAGGGAGCGCCCACTGAATTATTCACACACACCTGAGGAGGTGCCTGTCTGGGAAGAGATGGATGCCCTCACCTGAGTTATACATAATGAATGAAAAAAATAACTGTGGGCAGACCACTCATGTGGAGCTATGTGTGTATGTCTCAACTGTATACACACGTGTTCATTCTCATGAGAAATAAAGCACTGGCACTTCATGATCAATAAGTATTTTGTGACAAGTTGCCAAGTTGGAGTATATGTGTGTGTGCATGCCGGTGTGTGAGAGTCAGCTGTGCAGGAGGACTGATTATAGTAGAGTCTAGTGTGTGTGTGTGTGTGTTTGTGTGTGTGTTCGATTAGAAACTTAGGTTGCTTTTCTAGACATGCAGTGACTGTTTTGAACTCACTGAACCACCCAGAAACAGACTGGCTGCTGAGTTAATTAATGAGCTCTGACAACTCTCACTACTGCTCTACAAACTTTATCATCAGACCTACTGTAAAGCAAGTCATTTACACAGTAATTACACTGTATTATAGGGATCCTATTTCACATGCAGATTAATATCATTTCAGTCAATCAGCACCACGGCAACCAAAAGATAAGACCCAAAGATAAAATATCTCCAATTACAGTTTTCCAAATACAGTATTTTTTGATAGTTGTCTGGTAATAACTGATCAGTGTTTCACCATCAAATTTGTTTTTTTTATAGGTAATGTGTTTTAATGTTTACAAATATTTTACAGATGTATTTTGAGCTGCATTTGTGTATTGTGTTGATATAAATTCAACAAAATACTTCCCTATAAAGGTTGCAAAACAGATGATACGTTTAGGTAAAGATGGATATAAATATATGGGTTTTACATTTAAGTTAAATTCTTAAGGCAGACCATGTGGAACAGAGTGCAGTGTGTGTGAGACATACAGTCAGCTGTAGCTGTTAATAAAGCTTTGTGCACTACACTGATTTGCATTTTCATTTTTTTTTTTGACTGGCTCCATAATGTCCTGTGTTGACTTTAACCTAAACATCCTCTTGCGTGTGTGTCCTCACCTTGCAGATCTTGTAGAGGGAGTCTTGTCCGTCTCCTCCAGTGTCTTTGAAGTAGTCATGAGCTGGAAATGTCCTGTTAATGTCCCTGGTGATGGCACTGTCCTGAGGGGACTCCTGACAACGAGAACAAAAGGGGGGGGGACAAAAAGGTCAAGGTGGGTGAAAAGAAGCAAAGCTGGTGTGTCACAGAGAGGGAGATCAGTCACTTAAGAATCTGCAGGAAGCTTTATTAGACAACACCTGGGAAAATATTCCTAAGAGGCCCAGCAGTGGTCAGTGTTCCTCAGTATGTGGTGTCCATCACACACTGCTTAGATTTACAGTATGAGGCAGGATGAATGACTGGTGGCACAGAGTGTTCTCTTCTACAGGACAGACTGCACACCTCGCCCTGACTCTCCATTTGTCTCTGTCCATGTCAGGTGTAATTTTAATCTAGTTATTACAACATGACAAGTAATTCTTATGTTGCTAAAGCTTAGATAAATAATGCTCACAATAGTTCCTAACAATAATTACGCAGTTCTGACAAACTGTAAAAAATAACGTTAAAGGAAAACTGACCAAATACAACATGTAACGCAAACACAGAGAGATTCCTGTTATTTATCAAGTTTTCTATGAAACAAAAAACATACTGACAATTCTGCTACTAACAGTAGTTATAGTAGTATAATTGCCTAAACACATTACAAATAAATCTGTACTAAGAAAATCTCTGATGTATTGCCCTACTTCAGGGTGATACCAAAAAGGAGGTCATTTGATAGAAAAATAACTGAAGAGACTGAAACACTGGGCTGTATAACACCAGACTGAGGGTGTTTAGCTTTCATCGTCACACAGTCTACCATCACAGATCTGAACTGGAACAGAGTAAATCAACTCTAAGGACCTTTTGTCTCAGAGAGGGATAGATGGATGACAAGGACAGAGAGCAGGAGACATTTGGAGGTGTGAATAAAAATGTATGCACCAGAATAAAAAAAGTTTCTGAACAGGAAAAGAGCTATCTGCACCATAACTCGAGGGATCAAGGGTGTTGTTTTTCTGTGTTTGTGTGAACTCTTTTCTTCTGTAAAAATTGATGTGATCTCATTTGGGCTGAATGTTGCACAGGCAGGAAAAGGAACAAGACTAAGAGTCTACAACCATGCTAGCAGCTTTGAGAAATTACTCTACTTAGGCATTAGCGATGCTTTGAGCTAAATGCTAACGTTGTAATTTAGTTCGCTTATTAGCACTAAACACAAAGCACAGCTGAGGCTGATGGGAATGTCATTAGTTTGGCAGGTATTTGGGCATTAACCAAATTAATATGTTGACCTCATAGAAAAAAGTCAGAGTGATCATCAAAAAGATTACAATTCATCCTGAACAAGACATGAATGCTTGTACCAAATTACATAATAATCCATTGAGTACCTTGCCATCCACAGAGCTAAGCCGCTAGCATGGCTAGAAAAATAAATATGAGGACAAATGGTCAGAGGAGATTGTTCAAGGTCAGGACACACTGACACAAGTGTAGAGGCGTGACCACAACCCCAACTGCCTGGGGCAACATACACTACTCACAAAAAGTTAGGGATATTTGACTTTCGGGTGAAATTTATGGAAAATGTAAAAACTTCATGCTACAGTGATATTATATCATGAAAGTAGGCCATTTAAGTAGAAGCATGCAATGGTAATTTCTTCATCTCAAACAATTTATTGAAACAAAAGCTAACAACAGTGGTGGGTATACCACAACAAAAAATGTCAATGTCTCAATAACTTGTCATGTGTTCTTGAGCATCAATTACAGCTTGACAACGACATCTTATGCTGTTCACGAGTCGACTTATTGTCTGCTGAGGCATGGCATTCCACTCTTCTTGAAGGGCTGCCCTCAGGTCATTGAGGTTCTGGGGTGCGGGGTTACGACCCTCTACACGACGACTCAGCTGATCCCATTGGTTTTCTATGGGATTCAGGTCTGGAGAAAGTGCAGGCCACTCCATTTGAGGGACCCCAGCCTCCAGCAGCCGTTCCCTGATGATGCGACCTCGATGAGCTGGGGCATTGTCGTCCATGAAGATGAAATCAGGCCTGTGTTGCTCATGCAGAGGCACAATGACTGGATTAATGATGTTATTCAGGTAGTATCGGCTTGTCACAGTACCATTCACAAGGTGTAGGGCAGTTCTGTGTTGACTAGACACACATGCCCAGACTGTAACACCACCAACTCCAAAGGCTCGTCTGGTGACAACAGTGGCTGATGCATAGCGTTCTCCTTGATGTGTCCAACAGCGTTGGCGGCCATCATTTCTGCTCAATGTGAATCGACTTTCATCAGAGAACAGCACTGAGGCCCACTGGTTCCTCATCCAGCGCAAATGCTCCCTGGCCCATGCAAGACGATGATGCCTGTCCCTGGTGGTGTGGTCAGGTACCCTTGCAGCTCGTCTAGCACGCAGACCATGCTGATGTAAGCGGTTTCGAATGGTCTGACGTGACACTCGGGTGCCTCTCACCTCACTTAAACGTGCCTGGAGTTGAGTGGCATTCACCATCTGGTTCCGCAGGGCACTGTTCACAATGAAGCGGTCATCAGCATGGGATGTGGCCAAAGGACGTCCACTTCTATGCCTTTCTGTGACTCTACCAGTCTCTCTCTGTCTCTGTTGCAACCTGCTGATGACACTCTGTGAAAACTCTAAGCTCAGTGGCAACTTCCCTCTGAGAACATCCCGTTTGAAGCCTCGCAATGGCCAGTCACTGTTGATCGATTGTTAGGTGTCGTCTTGGTCTCATGATGTCAAAATGTGAACAGCATGACGAAGAGGACTGTTTAAATACAAATTGTCATTGAACCAGAACATTTAGTGGTCGATTCATGGATCAGACACTTGTTGTGATTTTTGCGGTTAATCACCTTGTTAGAGAACAGCATGTTATGCAATAAGTACTGAAACACTGGACAGTTGGACATGTACATTCAAAAGTTTAGAGAAGGTCAAATTAAGTTCACCTGTAAAGGTTATAGTGCATTTTAGGTGCATTCTGAAATTTCATCCAAAAGCCGAATATCCCTAACTTTTTGTGAGTAGTGTACTTCTCTGGGATATCCTCCGCTGTGATGACACAGTAAAAATGACCACACACACACAGATCAGTAACTACTCCAGACTAGAGTCGAAACTAGCAAAGATTAATCACCCCTCATTTCATTATTGATGATCAGTGTATTTGGACCAAACAGCCTCTAAATAAGTAATGCTACTCTAAAACACCCTGGCCATTACATGACAAATCAAATACACGTTTAAAGATACCTTCATACTGATTTTGGAGGTGAAGTGGCTCTAAAGTTGGGACTGTATGTTGGGTAAAAAGGGGCATTCATTTAACTTCGTAGGCAGGAATCCGTTGTTGGGTTCTTTGGAGCCTGGTGCCAGGACCCTGCTCTCATACCATCAGTGGATAATGAGACAGTCAGCAGGAGCCAAGAAGGGCTTCCATCCAGTCAGCAGTCAGTAACAACAATGCTTCACCAAGTTCATGTTCAATGAGCAAATTAATGTGATACTCCATAGATCCATGTAGGAAAATGTTTCCACTACACACCGGGATGTTAGAAAGTACTCTTAATGTTTTTCAGCATCCCGTGCCTTGCCCAACAGCACTTTTGCAGGGCTGAAGCTTACCATTAATCCCTGCAGGGGCTTGAAATCACTACTAGCAAAACCACTACTGCAACCCCATGGACAAAGTAGATGTAAATTGAAGCCATACACCTTCCTCAGAAATCCCTTCATTTTAATAACCAATTCTTTTTAAATCTCTCTTGTTCTCTTTGTAGCTAATTATACCTTCTTGGTTGCTCTGTGACTTTACCCATCAACTCCCTCCCTCTCATTTTTCCAAGGTTTCTGTTCCAACATCCACAGAGGAAGAGAGTGAAACAAAAATAATGCAAGTATAAGAAGAAATGCAGGAAGAAAGGGATACTAAAACAAAGTGAGGTAATGGGGATCAGAGGCAAACAACAGGGGGCTTTTTTTTAAGTCCATTCCACAACGTCCACCACACCCTGTAAGTCATAGCTACTGTGTGTGTGCGTGTGTGTGTGTGACCACAACCAACTTGACTACATGCTAAGGGAAGTTTGAGTAATGTTGATTGTTAAGAGTAATTTTGGTCAGAGTAGGATCATTTGGTGTTTTACATATACAGTATTATGTCATTCAATATAGCACGTAACAGATCCCATCCACTGATCTCAGATCAATAATGTTAATTATATTTTCAAAAACACCCAAATCTGTCATCTTGCTTCAACCGAATGTCTTGGTAACATATGTACAATTCTATTCTGGCAACTATTTTGATAATCAGTTAGTCTGTTCTGTCATTTATCAAGAAAAAATATTCAATTTCTCTGGTGCCATCTTCTCAAATTTGAGGATTTGCTCTCTTTGTCATTTGTCTTTTGACTTTTGGTCAGACGCCACCTTGGGCTCTGGGAAGTTATGATTATTATCAGAAATGTTTGACATTTCATAGACCAAATAACAAATCGATTCATTGACTGAATTGCAGATTAATCAATAATAAAAATAAATGACACTGTAATACTCTTGTTCGTGGCTGGCTACTCCACTTCCTCCAAACAGACATGGAAGGGCTTCACTGTAACACGCATCAGTTAAGGTCAACAAGGTTGAACTTCAGCCATAAGGCCACTTAAAAAGTGCACACAGGCACTCCAGAAATCTGTTAATTCACAGCGAAAGCCATTGGTATCGATGCGTTTTAAAGCGTGGAGGGTGGAGTTACTGTGACCAGTGTCAAGGGCCCATTACACTGGGCTACAGTCTCTCAGTGAATGATAAGGATCCATGTTTATACAAGCACCACTTAGCCATACTTATCTGAAGTGCTGAGAGCATGTACAAAGACCTCCGACATAATGGCCAATTAGCTTCCTTTCGGTCTGTCTGTCTATTCAGTTAAAGTGAGGTCTGGAATGAGGGTAGCGTGAGAGGGGAGAGAAAACATATCCAGTGTCTCGTGGCAGTGGACGGAAGTGTGAGAGCACGTTCAAACAATACAGAGAAAGACAAAAAGAGAGAAGAGAAAGACAATGCTATGGATGGTTTATCTCTATGGAAATGTGTCAAGAAGACAGTGTGATACTTAAACACTCAACTCATGTAGGCTTTCAAGGTCGCTATAAAGGTTTAGGCTAATAACTCTAAATCGAAGATCAATACCACTCTCATGTCTGTATGATAAGTAATGAGCTAGAGCCAGGGGGCGGTTAGCCTAGCTTAGCATAAAGCCTGGCTCTGTCCGAAATGTCAAAAATATGCCTGCCAGCACCTCTAAAGCCCACTAGTTAACACTTGCTGAGTGATTTCAGGGAGTCGCCACTGGTTGCCTGGCAACTCCATGGTGATGACAATTCTGATAATTAGCGAGCTTTAGAGGTGCTGATAGACATTTGTTTTTAATTGTGACAGAACCAGGGTAGCCGTTTCCCCAGCCCTTATGCTAAGCTAGGCTAATCGCTCTAGCTCCATACGTAACGCATGGACATGAGAGTGGTATTAATCTTCTCATCTAAATCTCAGCAAGAAAGCAAATGTGAGCGTATTTCCCAAAATGCCAAACTATACCTGTTATGGCTTTGCCAAAATATGGTTACTTCCAGCCAGGTGTCGGAACTTCAAGGAGGCCAATAATGAAACACAGTGTGAGTGAACAACCAAATAAATATAATTTATTAAACAAAAAAACAAACATTATGGATGTGTAAAAGAACTGCCTACTGCCAGTGACAAGTAACAAGTAAGGAGTGGTACTGTCGGGAAATCAAACAAGCATTTCTTACAGACATACAATAAAAACTCCTCACTGGGGGTGAGCCAAAAATGGCAGAGCTACTGTGTGTGTGTGTGTGTGTGTGTGTGTCTAAAGCTAGGAATAAAGTTATGGAGTAGGGCTTCCGTGGGAAGGCTGAGTAGCTAGCCCTCTATTGTTTATGTCCCTGATTTTCTCTGACTCAACACAATAGCTGACATGTCATTCTGTTATTCTTTCTCTGCTCCTAAAGGACCCTGCTGAGATGCCAAGAGAACATGTGGGGATATTTATCAAACTTGATACAAACCTTGCTCCCCAACCTAAACAACCCTGAGAGCTACACTTTGATTTATTGCACTGGAAGTAGTCAATGTTACAGTAACGTTAATGCTTTGTAAATCATTAGTAGAGCCTTGGCAGATGCTTTCATCACAAATACAGAAGTAGACCATTTTTAAAAAAACGCAAATGCTACTCAGTTAAATGCAGTGATTCTGCAGTCTTTCCTTTACAATAATCTGTAACCAGCAGAGCACATGCTCAAGCTACCTGTAGCGCTGTTTCCTCACCTTAGCGTCATCTATCATTAAATCTTAATCGTCTGTCTCATGCCCTACTTTTTGTACCATTTGTGCACTGGTATACTGCTCCAGCACAAGGAGAGCAGGCACAATATGTATCAGACCAAAACAGAGATGACAGACAGAGGAAGGAGCAATATAAGTCACAATGACAACACCACATAATTCATGCACTGCCAAAACTACAATGGCCTGCATTCTCTTATGGTATTATTTTCCAAATGAGTCCACTAACATTTCCCACTGCAGCTTTGCCAGCATGCAAATTCAGCAGACCAACTGCTTGCACAAATATGGTGCGGCTGTATTACAGTCCATTTACAGCATGTTAACACAGCAACCACTTATTTTTATCTGTAACAATCTACACCGAAGCATTTTGGCAAATGTTGGAAAATTCTGTGTGAATGTATTGCTATTCTTTTCTTATCAACTACACTACTTGACCTTCAGCCAGCAGTATTTAGCCAAGCCTTACACCTCACTAAAAATAACTTTCTTTCTAAAGAAAACTAAAGTGGTATTTGTCACATATAACACAACATATGTGTTAATGTACTTCAGAAGTGATTACTAATGGTTCTGTTCGTAGCAAAGTAATTCGTACAAAGTTTGAATACATTGAGATAACATTACATTTATTTGCTCAGTACAGATACACAACATGTACATCTTACAATACCATATAGGCTTGTCACCTACAAAGCATCATGTAATGACAAATATCTTATTCGTCACAGAGACTCATTCATGGCAGCAAAATGAACGTGTTTGACCATTTGCATCCCAACATCCTCCATCTATAAAAGCATACATCTTACAAAAACCTTATCACAAATTCAACACCCCTGACGTATGAATTATGACACGGTGTGTCACAATATAGTACAGTAATGGCTTCATTTTCTCAATATCAAATTTACAAATGCACCATTATTCACTGTGAGCAATGCATTGTGGACAAAAACACAAACAAAGTGTCTTTTGGGACATTTCCAGACCAAGTTGTTACAGTGGTCAGTCTCGTCTTAATTGTGATAAAAATGTGTTCCTCAGAACAGCTGGGTCATGAGTCAGCCATTAGTAGGGGTCTGGTCTGGCCTATTTAGAGCCTTATGAAAACACAAAGAAGAAAACCCAACACAGACTAAAAGACAGATAAGAAAATACCATTGTGTGCGTGTGTGTGTGTGTGTGTGTGTGTGTATGTGTTAAAGTGCACTATAAGAGTGAGGCCGTACTGCTCGTTCGGGGTACTGTACAATCTCTACTCTGAGATACAAGTCAACCAGTATTCAGTTGGTGTAAAATGCTTTTGTTGTTAATTACAAAACATTTCTTTCTGAACTGATAGAACAATATGTTCAAGATAAAAATCTGTGCCTCAAAAAGGATTTTAAGGGTTTTTTAAATAAGGCCTCAATTGCAATTATCAGTTTCATGTCTTTGATAAAATCCAGATACGATTTATACACTTTAAGCCACATATACAGTATGCGGCTTTGTTAGCTACATTAAGACTTTGCTTGTTCCCAAGATAGACACACATCTGGGTAGACAGCACAGAAAGTGGCGATGCACTTAAAGCTGTTTGCATAAGATGCCAGAAGAAGAAGATGAAGAAGCAGCAGCCACCCTTCTAATGTTTCTGGATAACTTGTAAAGGGGTTAAATTGACAGTGTTTAATATAAGGACTCTGGAAATGCAATATAGCCAGTAGCTATAGAAGCTAGGGACCATTTTAATCTGAATCTTGGCACCTATTGCATATTCATTTACATTTTCATGTCTGAACATCACTATCAATCTGCAGGTGGCCTCGCTCTTTTTTTTTTTACTGATTATTACTGATCACTTGTTTTTGTTGTATGTATTCACTCATTATTGTACCTCATCAGCCAGTCCTAGTGTCCATATTCCTTCTTGTTCTGTCTAATTCTACCCAACACGGCACTGTACCTCCATACAGCCTCCACCAGTGTGCCCTTGAGAACATGAGAGCCGATTGTTTTCCCACAGGAAAAAAGGAATGTGTGTGTGTACGCTAATGTGTGCATGTTTTGGCATTATAATTTCCCAAGACATTTTGCCCTAAATGGTGCACATTTTTGAGGAATTGTACCATTAATTTCTGTGGGAAATAATATCGTTTTAGTGGTGAGCAGTCCGAGTAAAATAAAATGCATCTTCATAAAGACGCAGCTTTTCAACAGGTAAGCATGCCACAAAACCTACTTAGAGTCTGCAACATTTATCATTTTACAAGAGAATAGACAGAAAAGTCGCTTTACAAAAATACATTTCTGTAGTTGACAATCGGACATTCAATACGCCATGTCTGTACACGCCATTTCTGAACAAAATAGGAAAGATTACAATATTTGGCAATGCTTCACAGATGACAGCCAAAATATCTAAAGACAACATGTGAATCTATCTACCACCATTGTACATCACACTCACATACACTCACAAAATACAGTATACTCGAGGGAAGTGATGTGCAGCTAATAAAGCAATGAAAGGTGATAACTCTGTTAGCACCCTTTGCTAGAACACCGTAAACAGTCCAATTCAGCCAATGGTCGCATCCTAACATTCCTGCACACACATTCACACACACAAACATACATACAAAAATTAACAGTTTTGCGTCATGTGTCCTGTTTTTTTTTTTCAGTATTAGTCAAATGTTTGAATTACTTAACACAACACATGGGGTTTGTACTGAATGTGGAATCAAGGCTGGCTAATGTGCATTTTCATCTCTGAACTTGCATACAATTTCCAGTCCGTGTCGTTCCCTCTAAAAACGTTGCATGTCTATAAATTGAGCCCTCTCTAAATGTAGAAAGAAAATACTTTCCCAACATTTCATTTTCACTTGTATCTCAAGGCAACAATATAGCACTAAAACTGACAAACAGTCATATTCATGCACATAAGGCATCACTGAGCCAACACAGTGCAGTGGACCTACACTGACTTTGTGTAAAGCCCACTCACATTTTACTAAATCTTCATATATTAGGTTTATATATATTTAGAAAAAAATATAATCCAAGAATATCTTCTGAACTTTCTTTGGTAGATTAGATAAAGTATATAAAGCTAGATTAACTGCACCTAAATAAACTGTGACATGAGTCTACACCATTTGATTTTATGGCACAGTATGTACGCTTGGATTCATTTCGGCTTATTATTGGTCTTGATTAGTTTGTATTAAATATCAAGTTAAGAGTGAAAAGAACCCACACAACTACACATGGGGACAAGATGATGGAAACATACTACAACATGTGCATGCGCACAGACAGACAGACAGACACACACACACACACACACACACACACACACACACTGCAATTCCCAGGGAGTTCACAGGGATCAGTCCCTCTTCATGGTGAATGGGCTATCTGTCTGTTCTGTTTACATGTGATCCTCCTGTGTGTGTGTGTGTGTGTGTGTGTGTGTGTGTGTGTGTGTGTGTGTTTTTGTGTGTGTGTGTGTGTGTGTATCCGTGCACTAGTCCCCGAATGCAGGCACAATAATGCAGTCAGAATACAGAACACACCAACGTTTGTAACAAGGTACTTATTTGCAAGAATATGTAAATGTGAAATTTCCACAATCACATATTTACGACTTGTCATTACGACTAATTCTCTAAGCCAATCCCAAAGAGAAGGGGGAAGGATCACAGTTCAAGGGTCATTCATCTAAATGATTAAGGTTTTTACCTTCAATCAAAAGCCTTCAAAAAAAGAAAATCAGTCCAACGATGTACCAACAATCAGTGTACAATAAGTGTAAAAATACATCCTTTCTTGGTCTTGCTTTACCTTGGACACAGTTATAGAATGAGTTTAGTTACATAATCAAAACAACAAAGGTGCAATGTAACAATGTAAAAATTCATGAAAAGAGAAATTCACTGACAATTACCCTTACTATTTGTCAGGTTAACAGTCGTACACCAAAGCTGGGTAGCATCTCATATCATATATCAATGTGTGAACCCACGACTTAGTTGAAAACATCTCGTCTTATACAACAACATCAATAAATAATGTCAAATGTCAAAGTTTATGGACAGATGTCTTGATGCTGACAAACCATAATCAGTTCAGTCAATGCAAACAAACTATAAAATGACTGACTCAATAAATCAGTCAACAACAAGAGACACAACAAATACACGATACATGAACACACTGTTGCATCACTTTTAGTAATCAATTACTGAGGGGGTAAGAGCACGTAAAAACATGTTTAAAGAGTTTGCTATTGGCAGTTCACCTCAGCACTTTTCTAAAACACAGCAATCAACTGTTGTTCTGTTTCATTTCTTTGTTGTTTTGCATTCAACTCTTACTGTGCTAATAATCGAGCAACAGACATTGTTTCACATACTATACATACACTTTTTAGAACACTTTTCTTGTAATGTTTTGTTGTTTTGGCAAAATAAGTTAAGCATTCACTTCCCATAAAAGAAAACTAATAGATAAAAATGTTCAACCTCAAAAGAGTTCACTTCTCCTTCCATCTATCACCCCTGTCCATACACAGTACAGTATGCTGGGTTTCCTTGACCATTTCAAAACACCTTGTGGGGCTTTAAGCCTTTTCTCCTTCAGTGATTTGCTCTCGACTCCCCTTCTCTGTCTTTGCCAGCCGTGGCGGGTGCAGAGAGGACGCCTGTGTAACCTCCAAATGCGACAGAAGCAGCAGCGGCAGATCAACGCCTCCTTCCATCTCTTTACAGCACATTTCAGCTTAAAGGAGGAGACATCTTACAGCAATCACATCAGGCCTCTTTTTAAAAAGTTCAAATGCCAATTTGGCACAAGGGCTGCTCTGTGTGCGTGCCCTACACATGACATGTTGTGCCAATTCCCATACCCCCATGACCATATCCATATCCCGGCCCTGCGCATCCTTTTTCAACAGAACCAACGAAAGCCTTTTTGGTGTTCCTAACCCCAAAGCCACTGCCACTGCGCTGCAAACAGAAGGAGCAGAGGCGTTTGAGGCCCTTCCTGAAGGCAGAGTTGGAGAGGCTGTAGATGAGACAGTTACAGAAGCTGTTGCTGATGGCCAGCCATGTGGTTAGGAATGAGGCTGCGGGGTGGTGGTAGATCCCTCCGCTCTCCAACAGAAAGTAGAGGATGTAGGGCAACCAGAGGATGTAAAACACGCTTGTAATGCGGAACAGTACCATAGCATATCGCTTGTCTGGGTATGTTGATGCGGGCTGCTGATACTGTGGTTGGGATGTTTGTGGTTGGGACAAGTGGGGCAACTGCCCTTGCTCTATTGCATTGTTGTCCTTGACCACAGATCCCACTGTCAATCCTGGGCCCTGCAGCTGTTGGGGGCGGTATCGTGCGCGGCGCTCGCTGATCTCCCTGGTGTGCTGTCGGCAGATCTTGAAGATGTTGGCGTAGGTGAAGCAGACAGTGAGAGCAGCTGGGGCGTAGAGCATAGCGACAATAAAGGTTGTGAAAGCCGGACGAGTCCTCCACTCAACTGCGCACCACTCCACCACATCGCCGTGGTAACCAGGTTTCCCCCACCCGAGAAAAGATGGGAGGAACACCAGCGCAGAGTACAGCCATATTAGAACGATACAGCAGCGAACTCGACAAGGTGTAACCAGGGACGCGTAAGTCAGAGGTCGTGTGATGGCAATGTAGCGGTCGACACTCACACACGCCAACGACGCCATTGAAACTGATTTCAAAACAGACACCATGTAACCAAACACCTGGCAGGTGAGTCTGGGGTCGAGGCCCTGGAGGTGATGGAGCAGGGACAGGGAGGGGAACAGGCAGCTAACCCCCACCAGCAGATCAGCGTACGCCATAGTCTGGATGAAAGCACTGGTGGTGTGCTGGCTAAGCAAGGGGGCGCAGTGAAACACAAAAATCACCACGAGGTTGCCGGAAATAATAAGAATAGTGAGGAGAAGTATGACGGAGACTTCAAGGAGGCAGGTGGAGAAAATTTGGGAATAGCCTATCTCAAGCAGGCAGAAGGGAGCAGATAAGTTTGTCGGGACAGCAGAGGTCTGGTTCAGTGGATCCAGGGAGGAATTCATCATCTTGGGCAGGAATATGTGTCTGAGGGGCCCTTCAGGGGTACGATGAACCAAAGAACCCACTATTTTGTCAGGTAGCTGGCTGGTTCTGAAAGTCGCTGTGTGGTTTCAGTCCAAACAAAAAGCTCCATGCTGCAGTTCCATGATGAGACTGTCGCCATCTGCCATTTCAAATGCAGGAGGGATGGAAAGGACAGAGAACGGTGAAGAAGCCCCCTGGGTTTATCCTCAGTGCAGGCAGTTGTGGTGTTTACGTAAAGATACAAAACTACCAACAGATTAACACACGAAAAGAAACGCGTGTATTCCTTATGTTGTTCTTTTCCTGTAAAGCAAACTTCCCAGCTGAAGGCACCAAAAGGAAAAAAATAGAAAGAAATGACTTTGTTTAAAGGAATTCCAGTCCAATCTATGCTTGAAATGCCTCTGCTCCCTATAAAATCAGAGATGTCTTCAACATCTGCTGCAGCTGCAGAAAGCACAGATTGAAGCTCTCTCTCTTATCTGTCTATAGTCCACAGAGTCACAGACACAGCTTCCAGTGAAAAGACATTATTGTGTAATGTCCTGGGGACATAAATTGAGGGACGGAGACATTAAGCATAATATCTCCTTTTTATTCCGTCCTCCTGCTTCTCTTTCCTGTTTCCTTTTTCCCCTTCCTCTTCTTGCCTCCGTCGCCCTCTTTTCACCACTCTTCCACGTCCGCTTGCTCTTGTCTCACTTTCTGTCTGGTCCTTCGCAGTAAGATCACAGCAGACTGCCGTGAGCTGAGAGGATGAAGGCAGTGCGCGGGGTGACTGATATTCAAAAACACACACATACAAACACACCTCCGCTGTTGTTTCTATCCAGAGGAGCAGAAACTACGTCTGGAGTGGAAATGAGGTAGGCTGGCATACCGATGCTGGGAGAACCCCCGTGTTCATTTATCCTCCTTTGCTGTCTCTCTCTCTCTCTCTCTCACTCTTTCTCGCTCCCTCTGCCTCTCTCTCTACAGAAACAGTGGCACTGAGGCCCCTCCCCTTCCCTGTGGCTCCAACCAATGATCCACCGCAAGGGCACGAGGCTGCCTCCTTCCCCCGCCCTCTCACCCCTCCCCGTTTTTGTTTTTTTGTGCCAGTGTTTCTCATAATCACCCCAAGATTCAAACATGCTGTTTCACACTGTTAAAATTAGCAACATTCAGTGTTCAGCCAGCTGTTCTTGTAAAACTGACTTATGACTGTTAACATCTCTGCAGCTTCTCACCTCATTCCCAAAAGACAGGACATTTTGAGCTGTAAGAATCAGGACATTGTCTTTCTACAGTGCAGAAAAGTTATTGTTTGTCGTGAAACAATAACTGCATGCCTGGGTGCAGTTTACAGGAAACATTCCTATTATTTATCGGATTGTAAACCAAGGACATACAGTACAGGACAGCGGGTCGCCCTATAGCTTTGTACATCCTAGCATGTTGAAACTACTATGCAAACAGTATGTGCTTAATGTTGTGTGTGGGTTTATCTGTTCCTATAAATAAAAAGCACAGAGACAGGCAGAACTTGGCTGGCGCCGTTATTTAACAGATTAACAGATCTTTCATTTCTAGAGAAAGAATCCATTAAATTGGATGCGTTTCATTTTCTCTACTTGCATGTTTATTAAGGAAGTCTTAACTGCATTTTTTACTAGATCTGTTTTTTTTCATGCTGGTACTGTACACTGAATAAAATATCGATTTTTACGAGTTTAGTCATTTCTAATCTACTAATACAAAACTGCAGCAACATAAAAGCTTAGGAGACTGAGAGACAGATTCAAACACATGAAAGCACAGCACAAATAATTTAATTTGTACTCACAGCTGTATGTAATTAGCAGCCGATTCACTAACACAACAAGTAATTATGCAATTAGCAACTGGGTTCTGCCTTCTAGGCACAAACTGCAAGTGAAACAGAGCTTGAAAGGCGCAATTCACTGGTGAAAGTTCAGCAAGTTCAGATAAGAAATAAAAAAATGTAGTGATGCTAAAATTAACATTTTCTAAGGTCACTTTAACTCTAAGGTGAGAAATTCATTGTTTTAAACTTTATTTATAGAAATGTCTGTAAAACTAAACACGCCACTGCAACATAAATATGCTACTGCCATAGTGCGTTAGTCTAGTTTAAGTTGAACAAACTCACAGCCTGAACAATACATAACAACAACAACAACAACAACAACAACAACAACAACAAAGAGGGTGTATTGTTAATACTGTGCAAGTTGTACATCTTACTTGCCCTGCTGCCATTACACTCAACAGCTGCAGTAGCCTGAAATCAAACAGGATAAGTAAAAGTAAATTCAACTTAACTGTGATATTCTTTTCTCAGAAATAACTGGATACCTGAGGCATTTGTACTAAAAACTTGCGGATGACAGATCATGTGGAAATGTCATGATCAAAAACATTATGAAAAACCTTTGTCTGACACATTCAAAACTAAACACATGCTTACACACACAGCACTAGTGTCTTTTACAATGTAAACCTTGTGTAACGGTGGTACTTATGTAATGTATAATTACACATACGGAGGGTAAGAGGGTTTTTTTCCTTTCTGTTGAACTTTCCAAATCTGTGTGCATGTGTCTCTGAGAGAGTCTTAAAAACCTACAGCACTAAGTGGCAACTATTTAATTTCTTGTAAAAAATATTCTTATGGTTGTTCCAGAGCCAATGTACTATCTGTAAGCACAGTACAAACGAGATCCAAACATTTTCAGATTGTATTTAAGATTTTCACATCGCAGAATGTTTGCATTTGAACAGTAAACTTTGATCATGTATTTCTGTATGTGTGTACATATCCTTCTGTCTATTTGGCCTGAGAGCCCTAAACAGATATGTACCTGCTCCTAATTTTGCATGTGTCAGCAGATGCTGGGCCTCCACTTAGCATGAGAGTTGCTTTGACATAGTCAGCTATACCCAGGTAGCATGACCTCACCAGACATTTTTTAATCTCCCTCGCGGCAACATCAACCGTACGCTTTTTATTGCAAAGCTCTAACGGACTGGTTAGGACTCAGCTGAACACGTTTTATTCCATTTTCTGAAAACAGGTTAGCTCTAGCAAGTCCCCCTTCAGCCCTTCTGCAAAGAGCCTGCTGAATCTGTGCTAGATTAATTACCAGCTGAGTTATTTTTAGATCATATGATGTGATGATTGCATTTAATTACTCAGAATCCTGTACTAAAATTAGAAAATCAGTGGGTAGTGCTGCATGGTCTACATCTTCATCCTAATGACTTCCTGGAGACTGCAGAGTTTGTCTCGTGCAGGGTGATTTGGTGTAGCGTGATAAAGACCCAAACATACCCACACAGCCACACACACACATCAGCCTGCACCTTTCTCCCCCGCAATCCAGACACACTCCCATGCTTTCACGCACCTCCTCTGCCCACCACACGAGGAGCTAAAAATAGATGACAGTACGACGAAAAGGGGTTGGAAGAAGGAGAGAAACAGGAGAAAAGGATGAGGAAGGGAGTCAAAGGAAACACAGAGCTCATCAAAGATGATACTGTAGGAGGAAAAGGTGGAGGATATGTATACAATACAGCAAGGACAAAACATCAAGAAGAAAATGGAGCTGGGAGAACGAGGAAGAAGAAGAGCGTGATGTGCTGTCACCTGGTTGCCAAGCCGAGCACGACTTAGTCCTGTTAGCTGCCTAGCTAATGTTTCCTCACAGCTTGTCAACCTCTGAAGGACAGTAGCGGATACACCTGGCAACAACACAATGGTCCTAAACTCCTGTAAAGCATGGCTGCTTTTAAGGGAAAGAAACAAGCTGATGTTGTTTACAATTATTAATGATAAAGAGCTTAATAATGTTCATATTCTCATGTCAAGTCATATTTTTGGTTAACTGGTTAACATCATGATTACTCTTTACTGACATTGCTGTAGTTATTGTTAAGGTGGAATACAATTAATGCTTAATATCAGGTGGCGGTCTGTAGAACACCAGCAAATGTTTTGTATTTTTACTTAAATAACAAAAAATAATAAGAAGATAATTTAACTTGCATGCACTGCCATACTGGCTGACTTCCACCTGATTATAATTAACACCCACTATCCACCACCACCCAGCTGGTGGCTCATAATCCTGATAATTCTGTTCTGTTTTTATATAAATATAAAAATAAGCAGCCACACCGTGCCAACTTTTGTATCAGCGTGATATAACAAAAACATAAAAAGAACTGGTCAGCTGATCTCCTATCTGGGTTTTTTATTAATCAGAGAAATGCCAGGTACTGTAGGAATAGAAATGAAGAGAATTTCAAAGAAACTGAACAGCTACTTTCAATGAAGCTCTCATTTCACTGATCCTTAAAAAAAGACAAAGATCCACTGGACCCTGGTAGCTTCAGACTGATTAGTTGGATGTTGGCGCTTGTTAGCGTTGAGTGGAGTTTTTTATTGAGTGTCATAGAAAAGTTTGGGTTTGGGAGGGGTTGACTTAATTTGGTTAAGGTAATTTATGCAAATCCTAGTCCAGCCGTTAGTTTGATTTCCCCACTTTTTGGCCTGTCTGGAGGCACAAAGCAGGGAGATCCTGTTCCCCCTCTTCTGTTTACATTATTTATCAAACCATTAGGGATAGCTATAAAAAAGAGGCAAGAATGAAGGGAGTACAATCCAGTGGAAGGGAACAAACCTTTTCTATATGCTGATGACATTCTTCGCCTGCTTTAAGATCCAGCATCCCCTACCCAGGCTCTTCTTGATACAACTGAAACAGTTTCTCAGATTTATGGCTACAAAGTCAACTGGCACAAATCAGAGGTTTTTCCTGTATCCAAGGTATGTCATCCAGCTTATGGTTAGGGCTGGCCAATGTAAGTGGATCTCATCTGGTATGAAGTATTTAGTGGTCAACCTGTGCGACGATATTGCAGACATATAAATGTGACTCCCCTCCTTACAAAGATAAAGCACAGTCCAGAGAAATATAAGGCACTCAGTCTAATCCTTTGGGGCAAGATTAAAATGGTGATTGCACCACAGTTTAAGTACTGTTCGATGATGATGATACTGATAACAATACCTGGAGAAATACAAACAACACAACCAAATTATATAGGATTTTTATGGAATGGGAATAAGCCAATGATTAATTTACAAAAACCTGATACAACAAGAAGTAATGGTGGGCCTTCCCTGCCCTGTGCAGTATAGCCTTTGAGCTGGCTAAATTGGCAAAACACTGGATTAATGAGAGTGATCACCCAGGAGTAGAACAATAACTTGCTGCCCCCTTCAGTCCAATTGAGGCTCTATCACAAAATACCCCATCTCTTAGAGCAAAGAGGCTAATCCAATTTTACAACACTCAAAGAATGTCTGAACTAAACTTCACAAATTCTTAAACAAAACACAGTATATGCAGGTATATTCTTCGCTTCAGAATAACCCAGCGATAAAAGTGGGAGGAAAGTGATTTTTCCTGGTTGTGTAGTTGTGTAAGAAATATAGCTGATCTGGTTACTGATTAAACATTCAAATCTTATCAAGAACTCAGTGCACAGTTCAACCTAAAAAGTAAATCAAACTTCTGGAGATATTTGCAAATAAGAAGGGAGTGTACTTAAGCAGTTGACTGGGTAAGATAAGATAGATACGACATATGGTACAGTATTATTTTAAATTACCTAAAAATAAATAATCAATCAGCATCCACCTTTTATAAGATAACTGCTAACCCAATACATGGCAACTGTGAGAACCTCAGACTTATCTGGTAGAGGGATTTGAATTTGAACATTGAGAAGGACTCTTTGGCAAAGATAATTTCCAGCGCAGACTGGTTTACAAGAGAAGCTAGGGGAAAAGTTCTACACTATATTATTTTACACTTGTCCGTCTTCATAATATGGGTTTACTAGAAAATAATTTGTGCTGGAAATGCAAGAGGCATGAAGGCACCTTTATCCATGCAATGTGGGCCTGCCCTCTGGTTCTGCCTGTCTCGAGAGTCAAAACAATAAAGGAGTGGCTAGGTACACCTGTGCCTGAATCAGTTCTTTGCCTCTTGGGGCACAGGTCTTGTTTACCTAAGGTCTCCAAACCAGCATTTGCTCTGGCCCTAACAGGCTTCATTTCAGCTGCTACGGTTATCCTTCGTAACAGGGAAAGCAAAGTTAGACCTGAGTATAGAGAGTGGGTTAAGCTAATGACAGAGAGTGCGTTGAGTTAATGACTTCCAACCTGTATAACCGTAAAAAAATCATATTTGCAGGCCAATCACAACCGGGCATTTTGGTCTGTGCCTGTTGATAACGCCCCTTGGAAATCGAAAATGAACTAGGAGGTTCCAGATTTATTCGCATTTGCTAATTGGTCTGGCGATGTCAGGCTAGTGCTGACGGACTTTTGAATCAACAATGTTATGCACACTGCAGGGGTGATGCTCCGCTTTTGTTTAGTGTGTTGTTTTGGCTGTTGTTATGTGTTTATCATTTGAGTAAATGTTCCTTTAAAAAACTGGACAGTTAATACAGTATAATTCATATCTGAGGATTAATGATGTTTATCTCTATAAAATGAGCCTAGAGCTAGTTCATAAAGTAACACCAACATTAGACAAGGGTGTACATAGACAAACACAAACACATTATTGTTGAAAGATAACAAGATTCCACAAAAAATGATCACATTAAACTTAAAAAATGACTCCATTCTGTCATCTTCCTGGGAAACTGGCTTCAAAGTAAAGTATTTCCATTTATGTCCAGCAGAACAGCAATGCACAGATAAACCTATAGCACAGAGAGACAGGCAGTCATATAGTCAACACAGAAAAAGAGTGAAGCGGACACGTTGGGCCGACAAGACAGTGGGAGAGGAGCGAAAAAGAGGCAAGCACACAGTGTGACAAAACACAAACGAGCAGGCAGTTAAGAGAGAGGCAGGAAGACACACGAGTTGACAGGAGCACAGACAGGTCTAGGTGGAAGTCTGAGAGAGTCAGAGTCAGGCGTACACAAATACAAATTATTATAAAGACAGACAGATAGACAGAGGGGCAGGCAGACAGGTCATTATGTGGGTCAGACGGAGACAGGCAGGCAGACGGACAGTTAGGAAAGCTTGTTTTTGCTCTCCACAGGAGGCTGGCGCAGCAGGTCTGGCGACACATCCATTTTTGTGTGTGTGTGTATGTGTGTGCTCATATACACACCTTAGGAGACATTTCTAACATCCTGTCCCCCTCATGTAGGTAAATAGAGGTTGAATATCATCTTTGAATATCATGCAGACAACACCATCATTAACCACTCATGCACAAGCTAACTACAACCTCAAAAGTCACTATAGAGTTTAATCAACAGCTCTGTGACACTGTGTCAGCAAAGCGGTGTGTCCTGCAACTGTGCAGGTGTACCTAATAAACTGGTAATTGTTTGTTAATAATGTCAACAGTTTACTCCTCTTATAGAGAGTAATAGTAAATGTGCCCACACTGTGCGTAACCACATATTTTAGCACTATGTTGCCCAACCAGCAGGCTTCCTAACATTTGCTACTGGGCCATGAGAAGAATTATAATTACATAACTGTATATATGCTGTTATTACCTTGCAGTTCAGCACAATCTGTCCACTACTTCTTTCCTCATCACTCCCTGTCACGCCCACGACAACATGATACTGATTATGAATTGAAGTAGGTTATCAGATTACAAGGTAATTAGTCAATCCTCACCCACTTAGCTACTTGATCTGCTTGCGCTGTGCTCCTATTACTGTTGCAACTATCCAACTCTCAAACTCTCAATATTGATGTGTGTGTTAAAATACACAAACTGTGAACTTTTTATTATCCTCCCCCTCTTGTCAATATCAAAACAGCCTACGACAAAAAAGGTTTGGAACCCCGTTTTAACAGGATTACGTACACTATAATATCCATATCCATCAATATCATTTTAATTATTCCACCAGACTACAGCTTATAACATGGAAAAAGGAACTACATTCACACACTGTGTCAATTTTGGTTAAAGGTTAAGCAACAAAGAGAAAGATTATGCTGATAAAAATGGGTTGACTGTTATGCTATAATATGGTCACAATGTTACTGCCGCCCAGTACAATAACAAAGTGTTGCCTGCCAACATGTCATATTGTCTTTCGTAACATCCTCCTGATTAAAATCAGCTGGCACTGGACCAGTGTGCTGCCAATTATTTGTTTGCCAGACTTAGTAACTCTGTCAATGACTGGCTTCTACTCACTATAATTTATGAAGCTAATGGAAACATTTGTGGCAATGGCTACAACAGCCTAATTTATTGGTTACTAGTGAAGTGTTAATAAGTCAGCACCCAGAGTTAGAATGGTACTTCCAGTACTTGGCAGCAGGGACCCTCATATTGAGGAGTTCATTAGAGCTCCATAGGGAAAGAATAGGTTTAATGTCTAAGACCGACAGCCCTGTTTGCAGTTCAATCAATGCCCTGCATTCAGATATGTGAGTGAACACAGAGTTCAGACAGGGTTAGGGTACAAAAGAGGGCACTAGCTAGGACACGATGTGCATACGGTGCAATACAGCACAAAGAGATACACACAGCCACAGGCTGAATACAGAAAGCACACAAAACAAATTAGGAGCTGGCACATGAGTATGGTATGTACACATTTTAAAACAGGAGCTGAAAAGAGAAAGAAGGAATTAGTACATCAGAAGATAAGCTTCAATTAGTACCAGTAACAATACCAACATCAGTGTGAAAGAAAAGTCTTTCCTAATTAATATATATAATATGCAGAGTACCATTATGCAATTTATTTAAATATCCTTTTCATTTTAGAGCTATTATATATTAACAATACCTTTCGTATCTTAGTTCTAGTTTGATTTAAAAAGAATCAATGCAACTTACGCTACACACACCTCACTGTGTTAAATAAGATATTTATGGTCTTTCTGTCCTTTAACTGTTCTTGGCTACCTTCCCCAGTCTTGCTCTAAGGCTAAATAAAAAACCCAAATCGTCTGTCACAGTCAGATAGAGCTGCACATGTTCTCCACACTTTTCTCTGTGTGTTTGATGGCTGACGTACAAACCTGGAATGTTTTAGTGCTTCTGCAATAAATTCCTATCCAACTTTCTGTCCAATGGCTATCAATACAATGCCGTTGTGATCCGTTGTTATTGTTGTCTGAGTGAAAGTTGAGATTCCATTCATACCATTCATGTTAACGGAAAAACAGCGTGGGTCCTACGTTATTCTGGTGTAAAACTTCTATTTGAGTTTATCCTCTTTTTTTTTTTTTTACTTTAAGTTAACATCATCACATGCCAGAGATGTAAGGCAAAATAAAGGAAAAGCACAAAGGCAGAGATAGGAAAAGAACAAAAGAGAAAGGGAAATGTGGTTAGGGAGAAAATGAGAGTGGGAGAGGAGAGCAGAGAGGAGGAAAGGGCAAGGCCAACATCTTGTCACCACCTGGGACCCGGCTTGCTGCCCGGGGATGTTGCCTTTACATAAGAATAGTGGACAGAGCTGCGGCCGAGAAACAAACGACAGACTAACACACTGTTCTCGGCGCACGGGGGGGGCTAACCATCTACAAGTCACCTCCGATCCTTACACACATGGCCACACAGAATGATCTACACATGCACGACGGGACTCTCCAACAAACTAAAACTAAAAAGCTAGCTGTCATTTCTTAACATACGTACAGACAAAGGTCTGCAGAAAAGACACACATAGGAAGAGGCAATTACAAGGCCAGGCCAAGCGGCTACGACAAAACTAATGTTAAAAATGTCACCTTGGAAATCATCATAATTTAAATAATAATAATAATTCAGATCCATTCGCAAACGGAATAGAATACAATACTTGATCACGTTTTCGGACTCTTTTGACCTCTTTCTTGACTAAAAAGTACAGCTATCTTGATGAAATATGATTCCTTACTTTCAGAGGTTCATAAACAGGTAGTTACATAAATATTTTGTTTCTTCGTTTATGAACTGAGTACAAGTTAAAACACTACTGAGTTATTAGAAACGATAAGGGTTATTAGCTTTAACAGAACCATTAACATGCGGTAAATTTCCTCTTGAACAAAGTGTAAAAACATTTCACTTGCAAAATGCCACAAGTAATCAGCTGGCATGAGCTACCGGGCAGCAGTCACAAGTTTGAAGCACATGTGAAAGAAACTTATCAGTACCATCAGTGGCCCCAGAGGTGTACTTTCAAAGAAATAAAACCTAACCAGGACTGTTGCCAAGGACAATAACAGTCACACATTTGCTGTTGCCAGCACAAACAAAACAAAACAGAAAATAAACTTGAATTAAATGTGTTTCAGTTTAAGACATCAAAAGTGTAAAAACTGAGAGGACAAAACAATTACAAAGATTTAGAAATCATCAGAGGTGATGTGGACAGCTTGCAGATGTGTCCTAAAAGTAGGGGAGCTTGTGTATGAGTCATCTTGTTGCTTTTCACAACACCACCAACATTAGGGGACCATGGGAATTTAGTGTGTCCTGACCATCTTAACAAAGACAATACTTTTGTGTGGTCTTACCTTTGTAATAAGAGTGCGGTACTCTTCTACCTGGTGGTCATTGTTATGGCAGCCGGCCAGGAGCTGCCACACCTCCCCACGGAGAGCCTCGGGAATGCCACTCCGCACCAAAGCTGGCAGCTGCCTGGGACGCACTGATAAGTTCATGTGCCTGACAGAGGAGAGGAGAGGAAGAGTCAACCATGGCAGTTTATCAAAGACATACTGATTTAAACAGTGCTGCTTATTCAATCTATATTATAAGTATGGCACATTGATAACGTCGTCATCACACAAGCTGTGCATCTGCAATCTTTCTGTGCACACCTTCCTACCATATCTACCTAAAACAAAGTTTTCATTGGCTCTACGTTGTGTCTAAAAAGGACCATCATCATCTCTACAGATGGTCTGCTGGGCCAAAATCATTACAATGAGCAGGAGTTATATCTCCTAATACTAAGTATATAAGATGTACATGAATAGCTGTCAATAGAACCTGTCCCACCTCCTACAAGAGATATAATCAATCAAGGACTCCTGTCACCGTTTCAGAATGTAAAATATGTGCTATTCTTGTACAGAAAACGTGTGATTCTTTATTTATCCCTGAAATTCTTTTTCAGCTTCATCACTCTACTTTTTTCTCTGACATTTGTACATTAGTTTGGCTTTACTTTACCCCTGCACTATTTTTAGCAGGATGGGAAGACAATAGACAATAGTAGACAATACGCCAATAGAAAATTGCAGCAACAATACACAGAGGCAAATCTTAATGTGTTCCTTCCTTCCTTCCTAGTCTTCACATTTAAATGTTAAAGCTTTGGGGAAGCACTTCATCTCAGAGAGTGATTTACACTGTATGCAGCGTAAAAATGAACTCAGGCATTTGCCATAGTTACTAGCAAGTGACAGAGAAAGGATTAGAGATACAGCAAGGAGAAGGTAAACTTGGAGGCACAGCTGTACCTACCTACCAACTATCGCCTGACTGGAGCCGACAGAAAAGCCCTGAATCCCTGATGATTCTCTCACCCCCCCCCCCCCTTAATTCATCCCTCTCTCTATTTGTTTGGTTTATTTGTTCCGAACATCAGGTTATGCAATATGTGGTATTTTATGTTGAGACTAAGAATGGAAACAAAAGTACACTGTGTATGTGTGTGTACGTGTGCATGCATGTGACATAAGTAATGCCAGCCGTGGTCCTTAGGGGCATAAGACTGTAAAGGGCTTTCTGTGATTTGCCTCTCAGAGTTCCCTGAGCGCTACATCCCACAATGCTACAACACACACTCTCTCGCTCTCACACACAAAATCACCAATCACTCGCACAAAGCCTTGTATTATGACTTACTAGTCTTATGATTCCTCTATTTATTTAGGCATTATTTTTATCGAGTTTTTATCGAGCAAGACGAATCCCTCCAAAACATTTAATGTCAACATTTGGTGTTGTCAAAGGACATTATGAACACCAAAATATAGTAAGTAATGGAGAAAGAAATGAGTACAAATTCAACAATATTATACTGTTCTCCTGAAGAACATACATGAGAACAGACGAGGAGGAAGGCAGAGACATGCTATGTGGTGTGTATGTGTGGAGATTAACTTACAGCTAATTAAAGTCCGGGCAGTTTCTATTGAGTTTATCACAAGCTTTTGATTAAAAACAAATGCAGTAATGGGAGAAAGAAGCCATCTTAATAAGCTGCTTATCAAGAACTCCTGCCTGCTGCTCTTTCTTTCACATACGTCCGCTAAACCCCACACCCAAAAACGAATTATTTGCGTGTGTGTAGGCAACAGCAATAGAAGATGAAGGACAAAGTTAACAAGGGAACAAAGCCTTACCACTTGGATAACAAGTCTCCCCAGGTCTCCAGGATCTTCTCTGCACACTCCTTGGAAACGTCACCTGACCCGCTGAGTAACGGCTCATCGTTATCTGGACACACAGAGTGAAAACAAGTGAGATCCTGAACTTGAACTACAGCTCTCAAAATAAATGTCTTTTTATTTGATAAACCACATGCAGACCTAGATGAGAATATTTATGATCAAAACCAATTGTTGGGTCTCTTATTTCAACTTCTCGTAGTATCAGCTATATATATAAGAATATTTTCATATGGCTTCTATAAAAACATTATACCCTTTGCTATATCAGGAATTGTTTGATTCATATTTGCTGTCCATCTGTATTGTGTGCCTTTAATAAAATAAAAATCCCATAAGAAGTGACTAAGCAAAAAAAGCATCCAATCACCTTCCTCTTCATCATCCTCAGGTGGTGAAGGAACCGTGGTACCAGTGCCGGTGGACAGGACGCCAGGACTAGCTGTGGTCTTCCTTTTCTCTCTCTCAGTCTCACTTTCCAAACTCACCACCTCATAAAGTGTGTCAGAGGCAGGACTCTTACGCTCCTTACGCTCCATCTGAAGAGAGATGCAGTTAGAAGACGTCAGATAAAATACAGGAAGAGTCAAGAGAACATCCTCCGATTGGCTGATAAAACATCCATTCTTCACATATTAGCAGAACCACAGTGTATTAACAAACTGATTGTTTTTGTACCACTGTATGTCACAGCTGATATTTGGTGCAATTCACAGAGATTTAACCGCAGATTGGAAATTGCACCATGACTTGACATACCTGTCGCAGTTTAAGGTAGAAGGTCTCAGTGTAGTTACGCTTGCTGAAGGGCCAGAACAGCCGGTCATTTGGGGAGCACACTCTGACCCTCGTCTCCAGCAGAAAACGGACTGGCTCCTCCACCTCTGTGATCACCAGGTCCACTGCTGTCGTCATGTACATGAATTTATCTAGAAAAACAAGAAAAGGGCTAAAACGTTACCCCCAATCACTGATTCCCTTTCGTTGTACCTGTGTAACCGCATGATTTATGAGAACACTGGAGTTTGACTTATTGTGTTTGAGGTAGGCATGTGGCACAAAGATGGAACAAAGTCAGTGCATTTGGGTCATTCTTTGTTTCATCATTGATTTTCCAGCAGTATTTATGTGCAATCTGTCAAAATATTGTGGATTCTGCGTTATGCAACATTATTTTTAACAGAAAGAACAGTTTCCATGCCTATTTAGTGTAGCTATAATTCAATCATAAATTGCTCCTTCACAGTTTGAGTTGAGGATTTGTGCAACCAGAGGAAAGTGTTTTTTATGCTTGGAAATGTGTCAAACATTAGTGTGAAAACATGAATAAACCAACCAACTAGCCAATGAAATATGAAGTAAGGAAATAATAACTGCTGAAAATCTTTCTGTTTTATTTGCATTTTCAACAGCTTTTTGGCTGTTACCTTTGGGCGTTTCCTCATTCACAGCCTGGAACTGAGGCGTGTTGGGGTTCCAACTTCCTGTGATGATGTAAGACTTCCCGTCGGAGCTCTTTCCCATTGACTCCTGAAGGGGCGCAAGTTGGAAGAAGTAAGCAAAGACAGACAAACGCACGACGACACACACACATACACACATGAAAACAGTCACCCACCAGGTCTAGCAGGTGCATGTCACTGTTCTTCACATTTTTCCCTGGGCTGAGCAGGAGCCCGAAACACCTGGAGAGGAATGAAAGCACACATCAGTACATACAAACATGCACACACAGACACCGAGAGATGCAAGAGAGAGAAAAGTGAAAAGAATAGGATTACATAAGAAAAAGGAAGAGGGGAAAAAATAACAGAGCAAGAGCGGGAACCAGACACAGAACAATAACTCTCCCTATAGAGTAAAACCAGTTGTTAACCATCACATGTTACCACAAATAGCTTCCTGGTCTGATCTAACACAGACCAGAACATGGAGAATATTAAACACACCACTTCAATCCTTACCTTCTCTGGGTCCATCAAACAATAACAAACCGTGGTGAAATTGAAGTCGGTAAAAAGGTGATGGAATGTTTACATTTCAACAGATTTATTAAACCGTGGAAAATGAGGCGCCTCAGGAGACAGACTCGCATCAATCACCATGTTACAACTTTGCTGGAAGACTTAAAACCTGACATGGGTCGACACACGGATGTAAAGATGTTTATCAAATGTAGCTGAGTGATTCCTTTCTTGTGAGTGTCTGGTCGTGTTTTAAGCACACACATCTCAGCTGTAGCAAATGGTGGAATCTCTGTAAGTCAGTCAACATTTTCCTTTTACAGGACAATTTCTGAGTGACAGAAATTTTAACTTACATCCTCCATTCACTTAGTTGTTGACATCCATGTAGATTTGTTTTGAGATATATCTGTTGTCTTGGTTGTTGTATTTCAGAATAAATCTTCTGAAAGTAGTGCTGTCTACATACCAAAAGCGTTTCTTAATAAATGAGAAGAAGTTTTCCATCTGCCTTTAAGTATAACACAAAAACCAACATTCAGTGATGCTATGCCACTGTATAGTAAACTAGTTCCTCTGAGGATGCTCCTCTGAAGCTATTCTGAAGATGTCTTGTGTGTGTGTGTGTGTGTGTGTGTGTGTGTGTGTGTGTGTATGAATGAGTTTGTGAGTGTATGTGCTTGTCTTGTGCTTTATTTTACCTCTCAATCGCCAGTTCCTTATTGGAGGTCTGCTGGACATAAATGACAATTTTCTTGTCCATTCCTGCACGCAGCTTGAAGCTCTGCTTGTCCTTGTCCTTTGCTACAGCGCTGAATATGTGAACACAAGAAATATTACGAAAAATCTCGAACAGCAACAAGATCGTCAATAGGAAAAAAGGGTTGAATGTGACAAAAGCAGATACAGTTTGACAGTGACACAGGAAGGCAGATTTGCTATCATTTGAAACCTTATATTAGAGAATTTGGTAAATTTAGGTAATATTTGACCACAGACTGACCAGACAGGTTGTTTAATTGTATCTGGACTGAATAATCAAATCGAAAATGATCAAACTAAAACATATTATTTAAACCACTAGTGTTTCTTCTGCTGGACAACTTATCAGCCATTTTTTTTCAGCCAGTCTGACTGAAAATAAATGTAGGACCATGGCTCATGTTCACAATAGACCTATTTATCATAATAAAAGCACAAGAGCCATTTTCAAACAGGAAAGAAAACCAGGTTTGAGACCGGAACAGTAATCAACATTCTCCAAACCTTCGCTGACACAAATTCCTGAGGAAACACTGAAGGAACCCTTAAGCACAGAGATTCTTGAGTGAAAAAGAAAATGCATTCATCAATTTGAAATCTCCTGCAAACATAGATGACCTGCCATGATTTCAGGCAGTGCTGAGAGTAGGGACTTAATGTACCAGATACAGCTTTGTCATGGTTTTACCCTGAACTGCGTCCTCTGACTACAGATAAACAGACTAGTTTACACCCTATTAAAGGAAAAATTACTTCAATATATTCTACTTCTATTTCATCTTGCATATATCATTCTATACACACTATTTTATAGAGCATTCTTTCCATATCTTATTTCCACAAGGAAAAAATGCCTACATTACACACAGAAACCGTCTACTTGCATGTGAGAGCTGTTTGCTTGGAAGTTAGCACATTGAAAATAATCAACCGAGAGCTAATGAGGAGGAAATATGTGCTGGCTAAAAATAATCACAGGCATTTTTTCATTTGTTTGTTTTGTTTTGTTTTGAAAATAAGCCGAGTATCTAGGGCTGTTTGTGATCACACGGAAGTGACTCAGTAATATGGGAAAACAAAATAAAAAAAGGTCAGGGACGATGGGCTGAATGGAGCAAACACAGGAACTTTCTGTTGTGTTCTCTTATCAATGTGAGAAAAAGAGTGATTAATAATGGTCAAAATTTCAGTCTACTGTGAGACAGGAAGGACTCCTCAGTCCCTCTTTTTTTGTTTCTGATCCTCTTCAGTGATATTTTTATCATTTCACAGTTATTTTCAGGTTTCATTTACTGACAAATCCTTTTTGTATATAAACCAATAAGATGATACTCCCCTCACGAGTAGTATGTACCTCACATGCTGTCAGCCCCGCAGAGGTTTGTGACTTTTGTAACTGGGTCACCCACAAGTGTGCTAACTTTGAACAACACTCATTCGCCAAAAGTAGGGCTGCATGTCCCTGTGTTTATGTGCGTGACATTGGTAATTTGGTGAAAAAAATCAGATCATTCTGTGGCCATTTTCATTCAACAATTTCTTAAATATTTTGTTAGAATGGTGATACCACTGCCAATCTCAACAATACATAATGTAAATAAATAAAAATGCTTAATGCAGGAATGTATGTCTCACCTGAAAGTCCCCTTGCCATCATCCTCCTTGATTTCCAGGCTGACGGTGAAGGTAAACAAGTCACTGTCAGGGGTGAGCGGAGCAGCCTGCTGAGATGACAGAACTGCCTTCTTAGCTGACCGCCGAAACGCTGTGGCAAAGCTGTACAGTATCCTACTCACCTGCAGGAGAAAGATAAACACACACACATAGACAAATGATTCAATATGCAGACAAATCTGCACACTGTTAAACTAAGCACAATACTGTGTAAACACAAGGCTGTCCAAAGAATATATACACATAAATAACGACAAAAAGCCCTACAGTCATGCACTCAAAACCTTCCAACCCAAACACTAATAAATTACAAGCGTTGGTAAAACTGTAGTGATTAATTGCACTTTTTTCCCCCATACACTAAACACGCAGATGGATGCTACAGAGTGATTACGAGGGAGCTACCAAGTGACCAAGAAAAGTGATAGCTTCAAAATGAATGAACTTGTATTGTGTATGTTTGTATGTAATAAGCAGAAATAGCCCAAGTGGTGCATTTGTCCAATCAGATACAGAAAGTATTAGAGTTGGTGTTATTTGACAGGGCATTTTGAAATGAAACAAGGGTTCTTGTCCTTTTTTTCAATACATCAACTACTTTGTTCAGCACCTATACATTTGTGTTTGAATGGGCATTCATGACCTTTACTGACCTCTATTCACACACACAGTAGAAAAACAGCATTTGTGAAATGAATACAAGTTTCCTGTGCCAATCTCCATCCCCCCCTGTTGCTTTAAGTTATGGACACAGACAACATTGACACGTCAGTTAGCTAATTAAAGCAGAAATCCAATAGAAAACATCCACTGAAGAGATAGATGTATCACAAGGCAAAATACTGTAGTATTTCTTTTTTATCTTTGGCACCAAGTTCAGCAGCTTCTGTAGCTGAAATGTCTTGTCGACCATAAAATGGAGTTTTGGAAGCCAAAAATATCCGCACCAGGCAAAGTAATGACCCATTAGCATTGATTAAAAACTCAATCAAACCTCTGCAGATCTGTTATTGCCATTTTGTGATATGGGGCACTAAAAAACTTACCTAATGACCCACTACTCTACTGACAGCAGACCCTCCAACCTATTAACCATTTTTGAGTTTTAATCAACATACTGATTCATATTTGCCTGTGAATCTGAGTGTGGAGGTATTGTTCCTATTAACATTAAACAGAGACAACTCAGTCCTTCCAGAGACGGCGGGGTTCTGCTAAATCTCCAACCCCAAAAAGGGGCAGAGTTGGGGGGGGGTGGGCAGCGAAAGACTGCCAAGCGTGGAAAACTGGGTGGTAATGATTTATTTACATCCACTAAATGTAATTTTCCACTCACAAGACTTTAGATTTGGGAGCTTTGTATTTAGTCAAGAAAAAGTATGTTATTCTACATTTGATCATTACTACACGGACATGTGTGTATGATAATAAACAGAGTGCTCCCCCAACTAGAGGCCCACAGCACAGTGGTTTTGGATCATCTCTAATTCTGGTAAACATCAGAGCTTGGGGGTTAGTAACTGAGAGATGGTGTGGGGAAGCTGCTGTTATCAATAAATAACAACAGTCTTTTGCATTTTTGCAAGGCCGGAGTATAAAGCAGCTTCTAACCTCTCCTACATAAAGCCTTTGTTATGTTCTCGGTGCAGTAGAAGGATGTTAAGGCATCGCAGGGGGTTCATTTATTGAGAAACAACGGGGGACTGGATGTAAGAGATGGGGAATGAGTAGAGTTAGATGGGGGTCACCCCCTGTATTGTTGAAATTATGACAAATAACACAATGGAATTAGTTGTTCTGTACTGTTTCAATCAATGCTAGAGTCAAAACTGAGCAGCTTCAAATGTCTGCAAATGGCCTTTACATTCTCTGTGTGCAGTGAAGGAGTTCTATAAGGACGTGGACAGTTGTACAATCAATCAATCTTGACAAGTATTTTAGGCTGATATTGGGTGTTTCTCTAATAAAAAGAGAAACATTCTGCCATTCTGTTTTTTTAATGTTGTTGTTTTTTTTACAAGACAAAATAAGGCAGATCAATGCATCAGCATCTAGAAAACAACGGTTGATTCCACAAAAGTGGTCAAACAAATGTATTTCTATCTACGAGGAGAGTTGTTTTATCCCACTCACAAATTTTTTCAAGTGTTCAAAAATGATTTTTTTTGTTGAACTATTAAGTTTTAACCTTTTCTCTCAACAATTCAAAGGTCTGGTCCCTGGTCATTTTTGTACTTTTATGCAAACTCAGGAAAACTTGTATATATCAAATAAACTGTGGAGGAAATGTTTAAATGTTACTGTTTTTACCCTAAGATTTCTTATGAAATGTAATTACATAAGGTGCTCTGGGTTTGGAATCAGCCTTTATCTAAAGAACTGTAGCCTATAAAGATTGTTGTTGTGAGGTATCGTGTTACGTCGTTTTTTCTTCCCGTCCAGAATCTTTATGTGGGTCGTGACATTAAGCTTTGAGACATTTTTAACTGATTTCACGGCAACAATCTCTATCCAGTTGTCAGTGCTCACAAACATGTGATTTAATTTGTGTTAGGAGCCCAAGTCACTTAAGTGAAACAAATGTAATGAAGCCATACTGATTGGAATCAAACAGCACTAAATATACAACATCTCTGCACGGGAGCAGCAAGTTTATGGGCACAAAGGGGAGGTGTTGGGTATTAGACTCAGCAGGGCTCTGAATCACCATCAACACCAGAAAACTGGGAATTGTTAGAAACTAGCCTTGGGGCCTGACTAGGAGGTCTGGCACAAAGGAGGCAGAGCAGGACTGAGGAGGTGGTTTGTTTTGTGTATGAACAGTTCCACTCCAAAATCCACAAGTCTGTTTAGAAAAAGAAATTACACAGAATCTCCAAAAAAGGATATGATTACAAGGCCTGAAAGTTCTGTACAGTACATTGATAACTTAAAATAAGGAAATGAATTTGATTTAAGTTTCTTATTATACTATCTTTCCAAATTGTCATATTTATGAAATAATGGGCAAAGAATACTTCAGATGCTCTTCACAATTTGATTAAATAATTAGGTCACTTGCTTGAAGCAAATGGGACAGCTGAGGCAAATAAGGCAGTAAATAGCTTTAGTCCAGCTGTGATGGCCGGCCACAAGGTTTCCTCAGTACAGATCTAAGAGTTTGTGTGGGTAATTTTAAAAAGATGAAACTCTGTAAATGTGCATTTTATGTACAGTGTCCAAAAATATACATTTCAAAATAAATAAGTAAAATACCTTAATGAATAAAGACAGTTTAAGAGGCCTTAGGAGTAGTTTACAGGGGATTTGAGGCTAATGTGAGGCATATGACTAGAGCAGCTTCGGAGGCTTTGTAGATGGGTTTGTTGCTGGGGGTTTGGAAGGAAGAGAGGGAAGAGGGAGCCGAAGACGAGAGATGTCCAGTTGCTAAGTAAAGAAGTGAATTACTACTAGGGATTTGTGTGTGTGTGTTTGTGTGTGTGTGTGTGTGTGTGTGTGAGTGTTTGTGTAGTGTTTAAGTGTGAGCATGTGTGTTACTGGTGGGTGTCGGGGAAACTGGACAGCAGGATGATGTGGGACTGATAAAGTAGTGTCTGTCTGGGGGCTCTTAGTGACATTGAAGGAGAGTGCTTCCATGAGGGAGAAATCAGGTCACTGAACACTGAAGAAGTACTTTAACCCAGTTTCATGAGTGGATTCTCTTCTTTTATGTTTCTGCTGAACCTACTGTATAGAAGCAATGGCACTTCCTCTCTCCTATACGTTGGCTTGGGGGATTGTGTGTACTTGTTTGTTTGTGAATGGGGTACATGTGCATTGCAGCGCAGCCTGCAGTGCATGACATATTCCCTTGGGGACCACTGAGGAAGCTCCCACACTGACACTGAACCCTGGGGGACAGGCTACAGGGAGACCAACAGTTTTAAGACAAGGTCAACCAGAATACTGCTGGCAATATGAGTGTATACACAATTACAGTATATGTAGGGGAGTGGGGAGAAAAAAGAAAGTGGCATGTGAAACACAGAGCAGAGCGTCTATAAGAGGAGCTTTTGCTCCCCCTTTGGTCCATTGTCTGAATAGCAGTAACATTGCTTGTTACTGGGGTTTTTTTGTGCGTGTGAGTTTGTGCTAAGGATAGTTCACAGTTATTCAGGTCTGACTGACGACAATAGTCAGGTGCCCATATTGACATTGATAAAGGTTTTGTTTGCTGTAATCATTCAGCCTGCTCATACTAAAATGTGAATATATCTTTTGAATGTGTCTTCAGGAAACATAGTTACAGATAAATGAAACAACAATCAATTGATGATTGAATCCTCACCGCTTCTTGGATTTGGCAGCGGAACACATGGATCCTGAAGATCTCAGCATTGTAGTGGCTCTCAGTGAAGGCAAAGCAGTCGCTCTCTGGTGTGCCATCATGGCCTCGCACACAGAACAGGATCTTATAAATAGGGTAGTTGGCAATCTCTGTACTGGCGTGGGGGTCCAGCAACCTGTTAGAACATAAATCATTTTTTTTGCCATTTCATATCTTAAAAGTCGCTGTAGCATACTGTATGTACACATACGTATGTTACGGTACACTGCAGGACTGGAACTAGTAATCCTAGTAATGTTCCCTCTACCTGACAGTGCCTTCGGACACGCCTGGCACAGACAGTGTGACATCCAGGGGTACTTGGCACTGCCCTCTGAGGATACTCATCATACGGAGGGCCTCCACCTCACTGCGGGGGGCGTTGACTGAGGCACACCCCAGATATGTCAGCTGGCTGAACACAACACTGTCCTCATCTGGGATGGGACTGCAAGGACTGCCCTCTGATGATGATTCATCTGCTGCAAGGAGGCAATGGATTGGGAGAGGGGTGGAAAGGAGAGCAGAGAAAGAAAAGGCAAATTATTTGATTATTTTATGACTCCATTATGATCTTAGGGTTGTACATCAACATTATTCCTCATCTGAGATAGAACAGAGAACAGACTTTCCTTCTGCAAAGTAGAAATGAAGTGAAGTAGACATGGAATAGTAGGAGGGGAGACAGGTGGGTACTTGAAAAGTCATATCAGTGAAATTAATGCAAAAAATGCATAGAAGGGACAAGTAAATGAAATGAGTCCTCAGCTACAAAGATAAAAAGAGGCAATGAGAGAAGTGGAAAGACTTACAGTATACTGTGTCATTTAGAAACCTGGGTGTTTCTGTGATATTAGCCTCCTCTGAAAACAAATCTATAAAGCTGAAGATAAGAGCCATTGTGTGAGCTTCAACAGACGCGAGAAAAGAGGATAAGAAACACCACACATCATTGCTCACCTCGGTACGACCTCTCATTCAGCTCACTCTCCTGAGCCGTCTGGACAGGAAGCACCATCTCCAACTTGGGCGGTGGTGCACTCAGAGGGTCAGAGCCAGGCGGTACAGGCAACGCCGTAGTGGGAAGAAGGCCATGGTCGCCCCCACCAAGGCTGTCCATTCCTGTTTCTGATCTGAGCCCAGTGTCAGCTACCGATGGGTCCATGAGGACATCCTCTAACTCCCTCTGGAGCTGCTGCTCACTTCCATTCCCCACAATCTAATACACACACACACACACACACACACAGACAGAAACAGACATGAACTCAACAACATCAAGGAGCAGGGACAAACAGAAGGATAAAAAGCAACATATTTATTCTCAAAAAACAATTAATAAAACAAATCCATTGTAGTGATCACCATAAGAAATCAAATTTAAGCTAATCTTTAGGCCTACATCAACTGCATTTCAATTTTCTTACACTTTGTAGAAATGTGCAATGGCTATGCCTTTAACAAGTGATTGCAGTGTGTTTAAGGAGGGAAAGATGCCTTGTTTCATGTTGGTGGTCATTTCATTACATTTCATCCAGTATTAGTGATTAGTAGGTATGTGAGATTGAGTTGTGAAATACCTGCATAGAGACATTAGAAGAGCCATGCCAACACTAACTGTGTGAGCTTATTCCAACACTAACAAATAGCAATCAAAGAGCAAGCTTAAGGCTGGACAAACCATGAGGCGCCACAAAAGGAGGCAAGGCCCCATTTTCCCTGCCTGCTGTGGCAGCAGCCTGATGTTAAGTAAGAGATGGAGAGCAGACTTTAGCTGCAGAGGGCACTGCTGCACTGAGCAATAAGGGATAGGAACAGACAATAAGGTATAGAGAATCTAATTTTTGTGGTTATTCCTTGGTTGAATATTCAGGTTAAATTTCCCAAGGAGGCTCTCCATGTATAGACAGCCATAAACAATATGTGTGCCTTAGAGGCATATGGTAATTTGTTCAATGCTGCTTATCTAGAGCAGGACGGATACTACAGTACAACTACAGTGTCAATAGTCCTAATACCATACTGTGAAAAAAGATTAATATTTGAAGACTGGTGTAAAGCAGATATCAATTCTATATTTAGGTTCATACACCTGACATAACTGCGTCACTATGGCGAGCATTGTGATTTACAGGTAGTGCTAAAAGCCTGGGCAGTTGTCAAGTACAACTACAGTCCTATATGTGAGAATGTCTATCACTACCATCGTCAAAACCTAAGTGTTAAAAGAGGCTGGCTACGGCCATCACTCAACAGCCGGCAAAAATACATAAGGCACAAATAATCACACACAGAATCACCACGGAATCACATCACAGAAAGAGAGAAAAAACAGATAGATACAAGTAAGAAAGAGGTAGAGAGAGAAGAGGGGGAAAGGAAAGATAGTGAGAGAAGAGAGAGACTGACCTTAAAGCTGACCCCTTCCTCAGAAATCACCTGCATAACAAACAACAAGTTTAGACACACTGACTCCTCTCTGACTGGATGGGCTGACTGGGAGGGAAATGTGCACAAGAGTGTGTTGGCGAAAACCAATAAGATGATATCTGGATGACCAAGTGTCAGTGAATGGAGTGATTTCACCACTACATACTGGGAACAGTGGTGTGTGTGTGTGGGGTACCGCTTGTCCTCCCTCTGACAGCAAGCAGACAGCTGACACCAGGCTGCACAAAACTGATACCTCTGCTTGGTTTTCCATCAAAATACTTGTCATCGTGTCACATGCAAAATCATATTCTCTCATCTCCAAGCACGGCAAATGACGGGGAAAAAGTGTGACCTCTTCCTATCAACTGAATATGCAACATCCATGCTCTGCTGGCGCCATCTTCTGGTACCTTTACGACATCAAGTCGACAATTCTTTCCATTCACAAAGAAACACAGGTAATAATTTAAACTAATGGACACAGTATGAACATGTGAGCCTGCTACTTAAGTAAATTCAATAAGAGGAAATGTGATAACTAGTGAACTCAAAGACATATGGACAAAATGTATCCTGATGAGAGCAGAGGAGAGGAGAGTAGAAGAGAGGAGAGGAGAGGAGAGAGGTAACCCGAACCCATTAGGGACACACACAGGATGGTGGCTGGTAGCTGCATTTCTTTGCTCAGAAAGTCTCGGTTCTCTTTGTGGAGACACACCCTAGTTACAAAACACCATTATTTTCCCTGACAATGAGTTCAAAGCACTCGCAGCTGCCTCGCCACACTGTACGTAAGCTAATATCTGCTGCGTGAGTGCTAAATGAAGCACTGAATTGAATCGCAGAGGGCATACTGTATGTCAGACATGCTGTGGTACGATAGCACATGCTGTGTACTGAAGCAGCTGATTGACTGCAGATGGGAGATGTTTGCCCAAAGTTAAGTAGCATTCATCATGCCGACACTGAATGACAAACTGGTAAAATATCAGCTGACTTGTCTTACACTTTCAGCTCACGCAAGAAAATGCACACAAGATAAGAGTTTTTTCTTCAGTTGTTTGACTTGAAAGGACGACACCATTCTTTTCCCACTACTTGAATAATACAGACAATTTACAGGGGAAGAACTCGGAAAACAAATGTAATTCTCTCAATTTTATGGTGATGTGCACACGTTAACAAGGACTTAAGGGCTTCCTTACTGTAAGCCGCAAATGAAAAGGGACAATCACAGATAAAACACACAAATCTAAGACCAACTATGAGAAGAAGGTAGAGTGAGAATGTGGAAAGAGCAAAAACAAGAAATGGTTAGCCTTATGGTTAGAGTGTGAGACTGCATGTTTAATAAGAAGGACAAGAGCTTTTGACATGTGAGTGATGAACACAACCTGTTGACAATGGAATATGTATGGACTGTGACCTGCTATTTTAACAAGTTACACTGATGACAAATACAGCAGGTGAAGATAAAATGAACATCAAGATGTTTTGGTAAATCACGTTGTGGGTCCTGAGATACACTCCTAAGTCAGTTTAACTATTGCAAAAAAAAAAGAGTGCTAATATACTATTATATTCATAGTAAGAACCATCTCAGGAAAGGATTTATGCCCATGAGGTTGTTATCACTGTTAATGTCAACAGACCAGTGATACTCAGCACCTAAACTCCGAAGTCTCCCTTCTCTCCCTTGTGCCTCCGTCCATACCTACACCCAACCATCCTTACCTTCAATCCTGTCTTTTCGTCATCACTACCATTATTAGTGGAGGAGGGTGTGTCGTCCCCCAGCCGGGACACAAGGACAAAGTCCTCACTGTTGAGGGTGGACACTGAGTCCGAAGACACGCTAATCTTCCCCACCGAGCCCTTGTCATCCATGGCTGCCGCTGTTAAACTCAGCCACGCTGCTCATGAATGGAAGACGGGAGGAGGAAGTGGTGGGAGATGATGAGCAAAATCACCTAGAAAAAGAAAAAAATAAATAAAGAAAAGAAGCAGAAAACAGTTATGATGTGATGAAATCCATGAAAAGCATCTTTTTAAGGCAACTGGAAACTTGGCTAATTAGAAACTAAACCTCGAAAAGAATTGTGAAACCACTGATTGTTCTCTTTTAGAGGTCTTTTAAACACCTTAAGTAAACTGTGAGGGAGCTTTGCAAAGCCCAGAGAGAGGGAGCGTAAAGACAAGATAGAGGGTGCAAAAGAAAGGTTAAACAAAAAAGCTTAGGTCAAGTGAAAGTGACAAGAGAGCAGGCTACAGCGTAGAAGCAAAGACAGGAAAGATCAGAGGAAGAGAGGATCTGTGGGTCATTTGAGGCAATTTTGTCTATCTCAGCAGAATAAAGGAGACGTATTTGCAAAATAGCTTGATGCAATGCAAAGCTGTGGTGATGCAAGTGTCACTCTGAAAAAGAAACATGCATATGAAAGTGAGGAATTAGGAAACAAGCCAGCTTGCTACAGCCATCCATCTATTCCATTTCAGCATTGCCCCTTACAAAGATTCAATTGTGGTTCCCCACCATCCACATTTGACATGTACACCAGAAATATATTACCTAAACACACAAAAAATGATGCACTGAAGGTGCTAATTGCATTGCGTGCACTCCTCAGTGCATGACTCTTCTCCCGGCCTGCTGCCACAACCACAAATAACCTAAGCTGAGATCCTGCAGGGAAACACTGCACATCATCATCATCCCTGCTCTGCCTCTCACTCCAGCTCCCTCCATCAATCCACCAAGCATCATGTTATGGCACAAAATAAATGCAAGATGACATTGCGTAACTAATCGGGAAAAGTTTGCAAATTCTCAAAAATCTGATCATTATTTGTGAGGAGACAGCTGATGACAGGACAAAAGACTTGGAGAGAGGAACAGGTAGGCTATAGGATTGCAAGAAAAGGGAAGAAAAAATGGATAGGCCTATATCATTTTCAGTCTCTATTTGTAGGTTTAGGTTTGGCAATAGGAGGTAGAATGAAGATAAGAATTAGTTTCACGAGCAAAATGAGGTAAAGTTGTATTGTTACAGTTAGGGCATGAGGTACCTCCTGAAAAGGGAGGTGCCACTGTGTTTAACACAGGAAGAAAAGCACAACAGAAGGTTCTGGCAGCGGTTCAAGAAAAGACCATAACAAGCTATTTCTGGCCGTTTCCCCCTCTCCACTCCTCCCTTTCATTCTCTCCCATCCCTCTCCTTTTCTGTCTTTTACTACTCTTTTCTTCTTCGTGCCCTCCTTATCTCTCCCCCTGAAATCTTCTATTTTCTCAGCCGTTATTGCTCTCCTCTCTTCCACTCTGCCCTTTCTCTCCTACATTTTTATAAAAGATTTCAGTTGTTGTTACTTCCACTTCGTTCTCTTGTCAAACCCCTGCCCCTCCTATTCAAAGCAGGACCAACAATGGATAAGTAATAGGAAAAAAGGTCTGTAGCGGAAAGGTCAAAGCAGTTAATAATGTGCATTACTTATGATAACATTGTTCTACTGACCCAGAGGAAACCCCATTATAATTAGCTATCTCTTTGTGAGTAGAAGGTTTTACATCTCGTGCTGATATGAATGTTATAATTAGACCACCAAACACAAACTGAGTAACATAAACTGACAGCTTAGGCTTGTTCTCTGTATCTTTTCACAGCAAACTGAGGAAATGAGCAAGTGGTATTCATCCAAAAGTCCTGGGTGTTGTTTTGCACTTGTATTGCAAAACTGAAGTTGAACAACAAGGTCACAGGGTACAATGGTTTGTCATGTGAAACACACTGCAGCGTTAGCCTGTAGACTGAGCAGAAAACTGTCCCCATTTGACCTCTAAAACCTGTTTAGCAATTAGAATCTATATTCTAATACTTCACCACTCAGCTGATCTTTGCACCAATTATCACATAACTTGAAGGTTTGACATTTGTAGTTTGGATCACCTGGTTAAGACATAGAAAATATGTTGTTGTCTGTTTCATGTTCACACTGACTTACTACAAATAATCAATCAGCGCTACTTAGACGCATGGGGGGGAAAACCTGTACGTGACAGCAAGTTATGTAGAACTTTACTGCGCCTTACGTGTTTATTTGACTTCTCCAGTATCACAAAGAACCCATGAAGAAATAACTGATGAGCATTAGCAGTCAGGACGGCAAGCGGATCAACAGTGGGCAGAAGCTATGTTTCACTCATGTTTTAATGAGGAACTTCTACAATACACAGAGCACACAACACACCTCTGTTTTAGCTCCTTTTCACTTCCTACTGTCATCGAAAAATCCCAGCACTCAGGTGCAGGTGTTAAAATTATCTCTCTCTCTCTATATATATATATATATATATATATATATACGTCTCATACAGACTGAGCAATCACTTTCCTGACTTCATGATCCGCAGATGGATTTAACAGTCGTTTAGCCCTTGAATTTATGCTAAAGTCCCATATCCACTATCATAATATTCCTATTGGAACCAGACTGAGTCTCTTGTTTGAACCATACCAAAAACCCTAACCCTAACCCTCACACTTAACCATGAGAGATGGCATGGCTAGCGTGCTAACAAAAGCAGTCCGCAAAGTTGTTAATCATACAGCGTTTATTATCATTTTACTGGCAATAACCTCTGTCACTGTCCTTACACTCCCTACAGCCAAACAGCATATATATAGTAATCCTACCAGTCCAAAAGAAAAAGAGCATCTGACTAAGTAGCAATTCAACAGGGACATTTACATCCCTCCTCAGTCCCGTTTTATCTTCTCAGGCTTTTAATCTTGAAGAGACATTGCAGATGTTTACTCTACTTTTGGCTCAAAGGCAGCTGCTTTCCATTTTTAGCACACTTCTCCTCTAAGTGATTAGTCTAGTTCTTTTTTGTGTTGATGAGCTTTGAGTTTCTACATGTTGTGGTGCTTTGTCTGTCAGCCCTGACAGTGGCTGTTACTGTGCTGATAATACTTCTAAATAAATCTTATTCCGTTAATTTCACACCACAGTTTCTACTTTGATAGATGTACATAGTATATGAACGCATTCAAGGACTGTCATGGAAACAAACTAAACAGTCAAGGCCTTCTTTCAGTCCTTTACATTCTTAAAACCTCTAAGTAGCAGCCAATATAGCCTTCCATCAGCATCTTTTTACACGCTTAGGTAATTGGTTTGAATTGTCTTATTTGATGCTACTAAGTCCTCAAACTTGAATTATGACAGTAATAACTAACCCGCCCTATGAGCCAAGAGAAACATCTGCAAATCTCAGTAAAATACTGTGTTTGGCTAGAAAAAGAGTTAGAGAAATCCCTTTTTCTGCCACCATAAACCTTCCTACTACAGATCACTGCTTTGTAACCACAGAGTAAATCATTTCACTAGAAAGCAAATGCTGAGACTTCCCAACTTGTGGTGTTATCTGAGGAAGGTGGCAATTAGCTTCACTAATTAATTCATGTTTCAAGTAGCAAACACTGAAAACTCTATCAACCTTTGCAGTCGAGCCTGGACAAACACTTGCATACATATACAGAAAAGGAAGTACTGTTCATGCGGGATTACACATGACACACACACACACAAGCAGCTGTATTATGAACACAAATGAGCACTCACCCACAGGCACACATGTGCATGTACACACAAACCTCATACTCTCTGTCTTTGACTAGCTGGCGGCTCCAGCAGGCTTATAATGGCTGCCTTGTCACCCTGCTTTCCTCCCTAGCCTCTGCAACAGCCCTCTGCCTGCTCCTGCCAAGCTACACTGTTCGTTATCAACCTTTTCAGCGCCTTGGTACACTTCCAGCAAGACACACAATCCATTGCATATCCTGCTACTGATTCTTACAACATTAGCGATAGCATTTCCTATCTAAAACTTTTTAAAAGGTTCCTAAAGGTCTCCAATTAGAGGGCATTTCTTGGCTCAATTTTCTTGAACTTTGATAAAGTTGCACATCACATTCACTGCACTGTGCTCGACAACATCATTTTGTTTTGGAGTATAGGAGGCCAGCAGACCTTTTCCTCTCACTATTTGTTCAGCTCCACCCTTTCCCTTGATTTCTCAGCCTCTTGTGTCTGTTTTAAATCTTGCTTTTTAAATCTTATCTTTGTCCCTTTTCTTTGACTATCTTCTGACTTGTTTCTCTACTCTAGCCTAAAGGAAGATGCAGCTACATATTAGAAAGCTGAAAAGGAGAGAAGAGAAGCAGGAAGCAGTTTCCTCTGATAAAGCACTGTTGTGTGTATCACCATGACAACAAGACCTTCATCATCTACAGTGTTTCTTTTGGTCCACACACATTTCTAGCTGCTCATGTGTCCTGTTACTTCTCACAGAAACAGTTTTGAAAGTTAAGTCTGGTTCTCAGACTTATTGTAAGTAATTGTAAGTGTATTACTTCCTCAATAAAATCACTCTATATCACTATGCACTTCCCTCATGTTAAGTCAGTTTTCATTATCAATCTATCTGCCATGTTTTTGAGTAATCAATTAATCGTTTGGTATATTAATTCTAACCTTTTAGTTTCTATGTTTCAGTTTTTATGTTTAGCACAGGGAAGTAAAATGTAAAATATTTAAATTAAATCTTTACATCTGAGAAGCTGGATCCAGAGAAAGTTCTGATGATGCCTGAAATATTTCATCTATTATTGACTAATTTATCAACCGACAAACTCTATTTCATACGTTCAAATGCACAAGCATAAGGCAAATTGGTTCAGTGACTGTTACAATGTGATTGTTGTGTTTTACAAAGTGATACTGAGTACATGATATTTTTTTGTTTCAAAATGAACAGGATCTTTCAAAGATTGTTTAAGCAAGCACACATTTAGTGATAAGGTGCAATCAGGGACTTAACTGTATTTTTCAGGATTGCTAACCAAGTTGTCTGGTGTGGCAGGGCTGAGCTTTACCAACTCAGCTGACACACAAAGTGATAACAGCAGTTAGGCTGATGTAGTCTGGGTGTGTCCTGCAATGGATCATGCAGACTACAATTTAATGTTGGGGCCAAATGACTGACAGGAGTCACCTCTCTTAGCTGTTTGTCGCAGTTAGAAAAAAAAGCAAAGTATTTGAATCTGCAACAAGCATATCTTATGTTGATGCATGTATAAAAATGTGCACACTGGCAACCTACGCCTGTCTTTTCTTTTCCTTTTCTTTCTTTTTTTTTATCTCCATACCACTCTCCAGCTGAACGGACTGTTCTGGGCTGCCAGCTGGGCCCTGCGTGCACCTCACAAGGGAGAGGAAGACACAGCCAGACACAGCCAGAGAGCATTCAGGCTTGCAACACAGTCCCTTTCGACTCGCCTCACAGCAGTGATTTCAGCCAGGCAGAGATAGCAGGGAGAAAGGGAGGGACAGAGAGGAAAATGGAGAGAGAATGACAGAAAAAAGCTGAACTACCACAAGGTGAGTCACAAGGTAAGGGACAAAAGGGAAGAGACAGAGAAAGAAACTGAAGAGGAGCTCTGAATGACCACACACACACACACACAGTCCCTAATTTACATCTTGTTTGTATGGTGTGAGCATCTAATAATCATCTTAATTCACAGCAGAGCACACACTCCCAGTTGGCTATCCAGGAATGAACCCTCTGCATGTCTCACACTCAACAAAACAATCTCACATGACTTAGGAAAAAAAACAACACGAGCACACTAGCTAGCAGCTAACTTCTGAAATGGAGCACTGGCTGCAACAAACCCCTCCAATACTGAGCTGCACAATACGCGGCTATTCACAGACATTTCTGTAGCAGTGGTACATCTCTGCTGGTTCATAAAGAACAGAACTATGGCTTATAAAGAAAACTTGACACCTATGTGTGTAAGTGTGTATGTTCTTCAACAAGGGTGCTAGGCCTTCAGAAATAAGAATTGAAAGCAGCGTGTCGCTGCTACAAGGTTAATATGTGGTTAAAAGGAAATAGTAGGTTTATTATACAGCCATTTTATGTACATACTGCAAAAGTGAGAAAATTCATTACTTTCACTTTCAAATTACTAGATATGACCACAGCCAAATACATATTGACATTCTACAGTATTAAAGGGTGTAACATAATCAATTGCATTTCTGCCATTTTATTACATATATAGGAGTTTATCCTCCTAAAAATTGACTGCCAACAACAATGGGGGACAATTATTATCCATTACCATGAACTACCTCGTGTTTTTACTCCATATTACATTAGACTTCTATAATTCAAGGGACTGGCTGTGGGTTCAAGAAGTAGCATGGATGCAATGTGATTTTAAAAGGAACTGAAAGCACTGACAGTACATTTGTGGGCATTTCATGTCGGTCCATATAATATAAAGACAAAAATTGAGGGCTGAAATATCACTGATTCATCAAATCATAAGGTCTAAAAACTAGCCCCAAGATAATCGGCCTTCCCTACCAATAAAAAAATTCTAATGGTAAAATAATTAATAAGTAGTCAATGATTCATAATGCTGATTAACGTTCTGGCCCTCCTGGCGTGATGACTGGAGGTGTGAATAATTTGAAGGAAAATGATTAATTTTAAATAAAGGCTATATCAACTATGTGTCTCAGGGTAAGTCACTAAATATCATTAAAGCAAACATTGAGTTTTCTGATCTGAATTATTATCAGAGTGTTTTTAAAGGAAAATCCACAGTACTACACACTGAGACCTGAGATCACCTATCGAGAAAGCAGGCTTTGATTTTGTGATCTTGCAATTCTCGCGTGACCTGAGAGGGAGGGTGAAATTGGAAATACAGAGCATGAAGTATGGTATGGTTATTTATATCTATTTCTTAATTTAATTTACAGAACAATTACTGTATCGTGATATGTACCGTTAAAATTACATATACCGTGACAGAAGATTTTGGCCATATCACCCACTCCTAACACATTCACAATCTCCCTTTCATCTCACCCACAACATAAATCCACTACAGCTGAAGCCAGCCCCCCCTGCCATATGGTTTCCACCAGCTCCCCAGATGACAGGTGCATCTGAGGGGCGTTGTTGGGATTTCAGAACATTCAGGGATCAGTCCTAACTCAGTTACAGATAGAGCTATAATAGGGGACACACTAAGAGAACATGTGTGGAATCTCAACAGACAGTGCATCAGGCGAGGGGAGACTGTATTATTGTATTTATCATATCTCCTATTTACCTTCTCTATTTATTGAGAATTGCTTAACATTGTTAGTATCTGTAATCGTGTTAACTGAATGACAATGAAGAACAAGTTATGCACTTCAGAACCATTGTATTGTGGTCTGTTAACTGCTTAAAAACAGGCATGCCTGAAGAAGTATTATGTTACCAGCATTTGTACTAATACCAATATCAAAATGCGTGTATCAGTACAGCACTGGCATCCGCCCAAATATGTAAGAAAATATATCTCATACTGGCTTAAAAACAAATAATAGAAAGAACAGCTGATGGAGCACCGACCTTTCCCCTCTTCTAGAATACATATTGATTGTTGTTAATAAAGCAAATATTTAAAGTATACACACAAATGTGGCGTATGTGTTTTTGTGCAAGTGAGGCCTGCAATGAGGCTGTACTGTAATACCTGAGTTTCAGGAAATAAAACAGGAACAAAGAGCTGAGTCAAATGAAGAGACAGTTGGCGCATTTAGCACGCTGTTACCATGCATGTTATCCACTGCTGGGAAGTATTTGAACTCACAAAGAGACAATAGCTACTAGTATCAATGATCCTATTCTTGGCAATAACAATAGTCTTGGGCATTAAGCTAACAACAGCTAGCTGTAACTAATTGTGTCTCATTATTATCAGAAGGGACATATGGAATATAACTGGATACATTATTGATATTGATTACTTGCTCAACATATCAGTTTGTATTGGCACTACATGCACTACTCATTGACTGTGCCGTGTTAACCATAAAACACAGCATTGAATTGTTGTTGAGAATGCTGTATGTCACATCCTTTTACGATGTTGAAATTAGGGTCAAAGAAGTTAGCTTAAAAAAATATATATATATATATATGTTGTTCAACAATTTGTATTTACACACACACACACACACACACACACACACATCATTGAAATATTACTGGGAAGACCACATGAAGTTCTTCTCCGAGAGAAAATGTTATTCACACATTTATACAGTTGTACAGCTAACTTGTAAATGTACCATAGCATTGTTTTGTGTTATTGTAATGAGTGTTTCCGTGCCTAACTTAGGGTACCGGTAAAACGTTTCAATGGTGTTCATTCAACATATTAAAAATCAAGCCCAATTTAGGCAGTGCTTCACAGCAGACAAATCTCCAATCTTGAATGTCAGACATCCATGCATGCCACCACAGAGACTTTTCAAAACAATCCCTGCTGGTCCCTCCCTTATCATGAGACAATAACAGAACTTTAATTAACAAAGAATTGAGTGGATTACATGGTTATTGCACCAGAGTTCTTGACTCATAAAACCAAGTCAAAAGTTAAATTCAGCTTGTAAGCATCTATAGGGCTGTTAGTATTAACTGGTACAGTTTTTAACAAAGATGAACTGATAAATCCTGTTTATACAATGAATGGTTTCATCTTGTCTTGTTATAACAATAAATAAGAACTCATCAAGTGAGTTAAAGTAGCGTACACCAAGTTGTATTCATATTGAGCTATCAATGTTCCTATGATGTTATTCCTTCATCTATTCCATTTTATGTGCATCTTTAATGTATGTATGTCAAAATGAACTTGTATTTATGTGTTAAGCTCCCATGGTGCTACATAGGACACAGAATAATTGATGTGATGATAAGAGCATTGTAAAGTATTACTTAATAAGTACATATGCCACAAAAACTCACAGTACAGCAACCATAAACCATACTACTAGAATAAACACACACACACACTGTATGTTGAAAACAAAAACAGAGCACATCCAGCTGTCACTCCGTCCTCAGCTGACATATTAACTGTGACAAATAAATCAAGGCAACCAATGTAGAGAAATATGTTGTTTAACAATTTACAGAAGTCACAACTACTCCAGAACGGTTATCAGCCGTTTAACAGACAGATATAAGTTACTGGTTCATTTATTAATTGGCTTTCTGGTCGCACCGGCACACCACTTAATCTGGATACAAGCAAACCTGCTACATGCCAATGCAGCCTCGTAAGCCTCATGGGGCCTCGATGCATTTCAAACATCACAGCTCTTTAATAGATAACTTAACCAACGTTTAATTATTTTGTCTTGATAACGATGGGCGAGCCTAATGTAGCTAGCGCTAGTGTTAACTTATATCCCATGTTAGCCCTTACCAATATGCCTAACGTTAGCTAAGATAGCTATTCAGCAGTCATCGACAAGTCCGACAAGAATGTTTAACTACACAGTGACCAATTAGCGAAAATATCCCGTCACCATAAGGCAATTAATGCAAACTGCTACTAAAAGGTATTCGCGATAATTTAGTGAATAAACCCGCTGACAGGCCGTCGCTGGAGGGAGCTTTCATACAGGCCATTACTGTATATAGCTTGCTAGCTAACGTCTGCTAGCCATGCTACCCTGGCAGTTACAACCAACAAAATGTGGCTACATTTCTTCATAACTGAAGAGACAGCCGCGTGGAACTTTGAGGGTAAAGGAAATGTGCAAAACAGCTTACCTTTATTCCCACAGTTTTATTTATTCCAATGGCGGTTGGCACAACATTGTACTTTCCTAATAACATCAGCAGCCAACAGCATCCAGCCGAGCTGTAAACACAAGCCCAACCAACCCGCTGACACCCACACTGCGCATGCGCCTGTCAGTGCCCCTGTCGCCTGTGCTGAGGGAGGGGAAGCACTGGCGTTACCTAATGACATGATGCCCACAGAGCTGTCTGTCGGTCCTTAGGGTCGAGTCCAAGTCAAGTCCTATGTCACATGAAATAACTCTGAGTCCCAAGTCTCAACTCTTGTCAAAGCAGGTCTCAAGTCCTCTTTTTGTTTTTTTTTATGTGACTGAGACCAAGCAATATTAAATAATTAGGCCTAATAATTACATATTGAAGGTGTGTGGCTATGCAAGGCCTGTCTGTTGCTTTTTGTTCCAGGATTTTACCAGGTCAAAACTTGACACTTTCATGTTTTTCTCTTCTCTCCAAGTCAGGTCATGTCTGTAGGGGGTGTCACATCTTAGGTTAGTCAAGTATCACAGCAGTCAAGTCTGGATGCTCAAGTTTATTCAAGTCGTCAGAGGAAAGGTTGACCCTAGAAAATCAAACTGTAAAATAGGATTGGACTGTTTTAAGTTTTCCCCTTTCATTGACGATAGACTCTTTTTCTCAATGAGATCAAAACAAATCTTTAAACTGTTCTTCCTGCTACAGTATTTTGTTTCAAGCTCACCAAAGCGCCATCAGTGCTTACCTTAATGATTAATTAACTTCTGAGATTATATAACAATAACAATTTTCATTTTCTTTTTTCATTATTTCTTTCCCTTCTTTTTTCTTGAAATGCCCCCTCCTTACCTCCTCATTACACATTACAAACGCCATTTCTTCAAGTTAATCTATTGTAAAACCACATAATTCAGTAGTTTGGGCAGTAGTTTGGTGCGGATGGCAGCCACTTGTTTACAACAGATTCTGAGCAGACAAGGGAGGGGAGCGGGCTCTGATTAATCTCCTTGAATCAGCTACCAAACCACAACAGTCAGCTGTGAGAAACACACCCATTGTTCTCATTGTGTTGTGGTCCTTCCTGTCCAGCCTGTCGGGGCTTGTTGTTTCATCAGAGTTGGACCAGGTAACATAAAGCGTTCCTCTTTTCCTTTTTAACATAATAAAACCCATGTCACGACAGTGGAGAGAGGGCTCCGCACACACATACTCACAAAGCTGGACAATTTACAGTAATACTGACTGTAAAGACCTCTCATTCTATTTCCACTCACATTTGTCCAGTGAGTTTTGCAGATTTTAGCACCCCCTTGTGTTTTGATAACCCTCTTGTTTGCCTGATTAGATTTGTCTCCCTGAATCCAAAAGAGCCCTGAGCAAATGTACACTATGTGATAGTATACAAGTGATGCAGCCGCCATTCTTTACATAAATAGTTAGATGGTCTTGTTATCTTTGTAGTTTATCACTGTGACAAGAATCAAGTCTTCACTCGTCTTTCAAAGGCCCAAGAAAAAACTCACCAGTGACTATGAATAATGAAAGGTAAGTCTAAGAATGGGGGAGAAATATGTTCTCCTACTCCATATGTTTTGAAGAAAAACGGATGTCATATCTGGATTTACTATTTAAAAATGTTGCTCCATTGACATAACAGAACCAGCTCAAGACTTATGAATTACTTGCGTTTTCTAACGTCTCTTGTCACAAAATGACGCAGAATCAAAGAGAAACATTATTTGTTGTTTGTTTATTGTAGCATGCAATTTCATGTGCTGAAATCTTCCTTTTCATAACTCCATCTCTCAGTGCAACACAGAAGCAGTCTGCAGCTCGGCCAAGCTGTCTGTAGGTCAGTGTGATACAGATGAACAAGCCAGAAAATGCACAGAAGAATCAGTCAGTCAAACAACAGTTTCATCAATCATTAATAGCACATAAATCATCATCACCATAGGTTAGACTTCCTCCAGTCCTGCATTACCTTACAGTAAGTAAAAGGGAAACCTTTCACGATGTGATATTTCCAAGGAAATAAATGGAATACATAACAGTATTATTCATTTTGGGGACGTTTTAGATATGCTGTCTCTTAAGGATTTTATTTTCCTCATTCTGAAACATTACACAACTGCCCCAATGATTTAAACATTTAAATATATCTGATTATCACAGGTTGTATAAATGAGCGTCTATACTATAAGTCCATCTAATGATGGTGCCAGACTGTATACAATGACGGATGTGTACCATCTCTTAATAGTTCATTTACATTTCAATCGAACAATAGATTCGCAAATAAAATGTCTAATACAGACATGAATAGTCAGAAAACATCAGTTCTTCATGTTTCACAATCAACAAACAGGCTTTTTTTCCCCATAGAATATAGAATAATGAGACACTTTCTCGTCTAATAAAAAACAGTTTCAGCAAATTCTCAATTTCAAAACAAAGAAGCAGACTTATAGAATATACCAAGAAGGAAAAAATACCACAACAACAACCAAATGTGGTAATAACAATAATAGTCAATAGTAATAATATAATCTCTATTAAACAAGAATTAACTTTCATGAGCAAACAAGTAAAATGCTGCAAGCAAACTTCAGCACTTGACGTGGCCACACAGTGGGCATGTGCAGAACTCTTACAGCGCTGGGTGTGTTGTATCACAACTACAGAATCATCAATACTCCTCCGCCATCACAAGAGGGACTATATCGCATGCATGACGCAGGATGCAGGGGGGGATTGGGTGGTGGGGTGAAGAAAACTTTAAGGGGACGGGGACTCACTGGCAGAGTGCACCCGCTGGCAGTGATGGGGTGGGAATTAGTGCAGTGCAATGAGCCACTACAGCAGTGCTTTATAGACACTTTAAAGGAAACCGGGAGTATCACTTTGACATTAGTTCAATATCACAATACTGCTTTTACATACAGTAGTGCCCAGCCCGTTCCCATGAGAACAGGAATAGTAAAGCCAATATTGATACTGAGAGGCAAAAGAAAACACTGGCAAAGTAAACACTGGCAAACAATATAATCAGCGCAACACTTTAACCCATTTATGCTTTGGGTGAAAGGGCCAGTTATAAGCAAGTGAAATGTCAGGTAAATACTTCCACATAATATTTAAGTGATGAATATAGAAAAAGCCAAAGTAACTGAGCAACGTAAGTCTTCCCTGAGCGATTCAGACACACAAGGATCTAGCCTCCTCTAATGGAACGAAGCAGGAACTACAAGAGAGGTATCTCACTCCTCACACTTGACTGAGCCTTTTCCCCTCCTCACGTAGTTTACAGTAGAGGGATATGAAAAGCGGTAGGAAAATTGCAGGGATTGATTGTACTGTACTGTACACGACATGGCACTTAACATTACATGACTTCAGAGGTGAAGTTGTAAACAGATACAGAGCGACAGTAGCTAGCAGAGCTAATTTCATGACTTGGAGCAGCTGAATCCCTGCGCCAGCTCTCGCCTTTTCATCTCAGAAATGAACCCTACAAAACATGGGAGAGTTTTCAAAAGAGTGTTATCAGTCGCACTGAATTGTTTAGTCTAATTCTTTGCTTTGTCTACCCGCTTTTTCCGTTGAGCTGAAGATAAGAGAAAAACCCCAAAAAGGTTACCAGTCTATTACATAGTTCATTCAGCTTAATAAAGTTTTAATTTGAAACTCAATAAGCAATCCCCACATGTACGGACACTCTGCCATCTTCTAAAATGGCATTTAATGTATAATCTGAGTGGAACGACATTGCTGCTGAAAAGGTACAGTAGCTTGGGTGAAAGGGAAATTAAAGAGGAAGCTTGAAAGATTCAAAGATTAGTCTTCTCATTCTACACAAATCTCATAAGATTTAGAATAGGTGTAAACAAACCCAGAGTCTTCGAGACTTTAAATCCTGGTACCTAAAATGGGTTAATGTTTTCATGTTATTTATTAAGCCACACATGACAAGATGCCTCATATCTATAAAAGGGAGTGAGGCAAGGCTGGGCTGCATGGAAATCACCCATACTGCACAAAATTACAGTGAATTAGACAGCGTACTGATGGCCAGCAAACACAGAGGAACATCAGACAAGACTATCAGTTTTGTCTCTGCAATGTAAAGATGTAGCAAACAAAACACAAGTAACAAAGATCCTGATACAAAATACCCCGACAAACAACTTCACAGAAGTTAGCAACGCATAAAATAAAACAAAACCAAAATGTTTTAAAAAGTTAATGAAGAAACACAAGAAGTGGTGTCCCCCGCTTTTGTAGGCTTCAGCTTGAAAAGTCACGCACGATCTCTGAATATTGTTTTCACTGTACGTAAAGGTGACCAGACTCAAAAGCACAGAAAATGCCACAGGCTTACAAAAATGTGATTTCCAGTGTTCAGTTTAACACCTTTAAGATAACACCTCTGAAACAGGACAGGAGTCAGGCAGTGGGCACAGACAAAAGTCATTGTAGAGCCCAATGTTTGGAGAGAAAGGCCACTGTATTGCATGTTTGTGCCAACTGTGTGTGAATGACAGCTTGTGCACACATGTACTCTGTGTGTGTATGTGTGTGTGTGTGTGTGAGAGAGAGAGAGAGAGAGAGAAAGTGAGACTGTTTCTAACATACAGTCAGTAGGATTAAATGCCAGAACATCTACAGGCACACAAAGATGAAACAAGAGTTGTTTAAGATTGATTGTGTGTTACTGCAACTTTTATACAAATCTACCACATCTGCAACTGAAAATACAAATTTCTGTCCCAAAAAGAATAACTTTGTATCCTTTAGTTATGCCATACTAGTCACCTAAGAAAATATGTTAAAGGTAGTATAATATGGGTAAAAAAAAGTGTACACACATCTTTGTTTTGTTGTCATCCCTCTTGACCTCCACTGATCATTTGACCTCCAGTGATCAATAATCATTTAATGACTGTGTCATTGTGTTCTGGGATCTCATGACAGTCGAGGGAAATATTTAAAGGTCATATGACTAATAAAAGACTTGTTTACGTCATCAGCATAGTGAAGACCTCTGTTTTTTATTTTCTCGGAGGACTGGAGTGTCCTACCCATTTTAGTTCTCAGTATTATAACGTCTATCTCTTGGTTTTTCAGGGAATCCTGTGAAAATGTGTTATGTGGCAATACAACAAAGGCTATAAACTAAGCCAGTAGCATTGAGCTGGATGAGGGCGTTGCCATGTAAGGATGCTCATGGAAACAAACGCCTCAACATGTAAATATTTAGCAAATCCTGAAAAATAATTGTCAGATATTCATAAGTTTCAAAAAGTGTTAAATGTCACTGTTTTGTGGCTCTTGGAGGCAACAGGCACAAGCTAGAGAGCAATTACAAACAGTAAATTATAATTAAAATGAAATGATGATTGACTGTAGCAGATTACTTATATTTACTTTCCCAGGTACCCAACCTCAGTACTGGGAACATGACACAATCTGGTGGGAAATGTTGGGATCTCAGTTCCTGCAGTCAGTCCATGCTACATATAGAAGAAAATGAAGGATAAGTTAAGGAAAAGATCAACATAATCTTAATCCTAAAAAGTGGGTTGACTGAAGAAAATTCACTAATTGTACCGTATTGTCCCCGACTGTATAGGCTTTTGCTGTCTGGCAGAAAAAAGGCCTATCAGACCAAGTCTGCCTTTGTCAGCCATGTTGAATGACAACAAACTAGATGATGTGTAAACCTCATGAGTACGATGACCCGTAAAATCATGTAGTGAAGATGCTGTGTGATCTCCAGCCTTTCTCCTAAATGTGACCAGGGTTGGAACTGCAAACAAGGACAAGTTCAGCATCTACTGAAAGGGCAAACTGGCCATGTACCTTACGAGGCATAAACAGTGATATCACTAAATTCTCTGTGGAGCTGTACATTGGTGGAGGCAGGACAATGTGTTTTCTCTTGCCCCTTACGATGTGGCGCAGCACATGCTGTTGACTCATATCTGTCAAGTTTTATTTAGGCATATGATTGACATATATGAAGGCTGGAATTAAATGGTATTCCCTTTAACCAGGATCTGGTTGTGGGCGAGCGACTCAGTTCTAGCTTGGTGCAGGTCAGTGTCTGACTTTGTGCCCCCTTAGCTTCCATTGAGCAGCATCTCTGTCACGGGCGTTTCAGGGCAAGCCCGCGTGGAAGTGTCCCCCAGTCGAGGAGGTCCCGTCCGCAGCATCAGCTTGCCGACGCCCAGACCTCCTGAGACCAACCCTCCAGGAGGCAGAGACTTCCTGGAGAAAGAGAGGAAGAAAAGAGAGTAAAAAGAACGAATGGGCAGAGCTTCTGTTCACTGCCAGCTCATCAAGTCGAAGATGACCTCTGAAACACTGGTTACCATGGTAATTCACCTGAAGGCCATCTTTTTCAGTAGGTGAGCATCCATCTTTTCTGTCAAAGGACCCTCTGTTTGGGGGTGCTCCTCCACAGGAGAAGAGAGGAGGGGAGAGGAGCAGGGAGGTGGGAGGAGGTGGGAAGCATCCTGAGACTGTGGGGCGCCCAGGTCTAAAGACTCCTGAGAGGCAAAGAAGACAAATTCAACTCCAAGCTTTACAACAGCCCTTCAGAAATAATCAAACACCACAGACACAGTGTCCATGTGTTTTTACTATATATATATATATATATATATATATATATATATATATATATATATAAAATCGAGCACTCTAGTCTGATTTACATAATCATACCAACCTGAGACTTGATCTCCTGGTGGTCTGAATCCTCCATGTCAAGAGCGCACAGTTCCAGCTCAATGTCCCGATCCGGGTCCGGTTCGCTCTCGGCCCGGTCCCGATTCTGGCTGTAGGCGCTCTGACGGGCTTGCAGATCAGACACGATTTTCTCTCCACTGCTTATTGAAGTTCGACGGACGTGAAGCTCCGATGCACAAAGCTGCTCACTAGAACCACAAAAAACATACAGATACAGACAACCGTAGAATTATTCCCTACTTTCTAAAAGCATGGTACAGTGAAATTGTACACAATTTTTTGGTATCAAAATCCTTGGCATCAGTTGAAAGATGATAATGATGGTGAAATAAAATAAAAACAACAAATATTACATCCCGTTAATGGCCCAGTAACTGGACACAATACAGCGATGTGTAAAAATAAAAATGGTCATTAAAAATCACATGTCAGTGTGTTGGTAAATATTTTGTGCATAGAGACATCAGTGAAGAGGGCTTTCCTGACTCCATTTCTTGGCTGCCCCGTGGCACCCTATTTTTAGTCTGACCACAGAGAGGAAACGACTGCAGCACAATGAGAGAGGAGAGAGGGAAATGTGTTAACAATCAGGGATTAACTTCCTCTTGTGCCCAGTGGGGTTTAAGCAGAAAAGAATCTAACCTATACTGTGAAATCGCCTCAATCATGTTCACATTTTTCTATAGCAGGTTTTCTTTTATTTGAATTGACTTGTAAGTATTGAGAAACAGCAAGGTGGCTTCTCATTTCTTTCCATGTGGAATTTGTATGTTTCCATTGTTCAACAACATGTAAGACCTGAAGGAAAATAAGCTGCTAAAAACATTTAAGAAAAATATTTGTGTGTGAATGTGTTGTACCTCTCTAGGAAACTGGAGTGGCTGGAAGAGTCTGATCCTCTGGAGCTCCACCTGTAGTTGCTGTGATCCAAGTGGGGGTTGTAATCTTTGAGAGAAATACAAAACAAATGTAAACAATGGAGAAAAAAAATCAAAGCAACATTTGCCTTATAATAATATAAATTACATTTTAATGATTTTATATAACTGTACATTAAACACAGTTTACAAAGTGCTTTACTGATAAAGGACAGTAAATAGTAAAACAGCTGCATCAAAGGTAAACAAGAAAAAAATGGATTAGTAAGAAGTAAAATAAATAAATCCAAATAAAAAACAAAGAACATCACCATGTTGACATGTGAATTATAAAGGACAAAGACTATGGGCCATAGGCCAACACTGAAAGCTATAAAAAACTACATAACACTCTAACTTGATCTTCTCTGGCAGGTCGTTCTAAAGTCTTCATCATGTAAAAAAGAAAACCTATTTTATGTAACTTCTTTTCTCCTTCCTCTTCTGCTTCTCTCTGTGCCAGCCTTGTTCCATCCTGCACTTCCTGTCCTCATTCTTTGGCTTTTTATCCCTCCTTACCTTTAAAGTTGATGGGTGTGGTGTTGGCGCTGCCCTGGCAGGCCGTGGCTTGGACAGGGTCGGTGGTGTGGTAGCCCGTGCGAGATGCTCTGGATATGGCACCCCACTTGGATATAATGGGCCCCTCACTGAAGGGAATGATCGGGTCCTCGTCTTTCAAGCGCCGGTAGTGATCCAACGAATGCAGCCATCGCTTCCCGACACCACTACTGCTAACGCCACCACCTCCATCTCCATTACTGTCCATCTCCTGCACGAGAAAAACATGGACGCTGTTAGAAAGAGAGCCCACACGTGAATATGGTGCCACAGAGATATTTGAACAAAAGAAGAATTTGTCTTTAGATGTGTGTCTGCGCCTGCTTGTGGGTGCGGGAAGAGTCTCACCGAGTGGTCTGAGCAGGAGTGAGCCGATGTGTGTGTGAGCGTTTCAGGCTCAAAGGGGCTGAGGCAGGGGCCGATGGTACCACAGGACCACGGAGAGTAGTGTGCTAAACTTTCCTCCCCTCTGAACCTGCACCCCACGCACTGGCCTCCACTGCTCTCCACATGCTGAAAGAGAGAGAGACATTGGTTGACAAAATGGTTGTTGAGACACACTCCTTTGCTAGTTCGTGTTGCTAAACCAAGATTGATCTGCCAAGCATTTGATTTAAGGAGACAGACAGCAGCAATGTTTTGGGAAAGGAAGCTGTTTGCACAACACACTTTTAATTGCATCTATGTAAGATTCATAAACTATATAATGACAGCTGGGATGGCACACTGGCTCAGCAGTAAGGACCATTACCACACATCAGGAAGGTCCTGCGTTTGAAACAGATACTTTAAATTACCCAGAGGATTGAATGTTAGTGTTTATGGTTGTCTGTCTACATGTTTAAGCCCTCTGATAGACTGGAGACCTGTCCACAGACTACCCTGCCCCATAGATAATGCATGAAAGAATGAACAATGTCACATGAAATTAATATCATACATATGGTGTAAGTTTTAGGGCTGATACATCTAAAATAGCAGCCTCGGTTGCTCACTAATTTGAATGTATGCTCTCACTGCCAGTGCTGACACGCTGCCATCCGCGAGCGCTGGATACTGGATATCATTAAATAGCAATAGCCAGTCCGATTGTCTTGTTTGCCTATGCTTATTATGCAGAGGCATTAAAATTAAATTGAGATCAGTAAACGAACACTTAAAAAGTCCTTGTTGTCTCTTTAACAAGAGCTAAATTTTAAAGCGTATGTCTTCGCGAACAAAACAAAACATATCTGATGTGCTGTTAAACAAAGCTTTACTTGGCTGAAAGCCTGAGTCACTGCTTGTTAAAGTCTCTCCTCTCGCTTTCTCTTTCTCTCTCTCTCTCTCTCACACACACACCCACATGCCACAATTGTGCACTGCTATGATATCTTCCTCCACAGTTGCTAAGCAACTATCTCCCACTTAAAAAGCATTGGACACAGCCGAAGTGCAAGCTTTTTAGGATAGGAATTAAATCCTACATATTTTAAAAATGGTAAAAAGCACAAGCAATTCATTACTCTCAGTTCCAGGTGGCTGCAGTGACACTATTAATAAACTGGTCATGGTGGCATTTTAATTTGAACCGTCACGCATATAAACACCCTTAACTTGTAATGCTCTGTGTGTTTGTGTGTGCACATATGGTGTCTCTATTATTTGCTTTCTACCTCAGTTCCAAAATCGATGGTGAAGATGGGGGAGGACTGGGAGGGCCGGTTGGCGTTGTGATGGTGGTGATGATGAGCCCACTGTTCCTGCTTCCTTCTGAACAGATCCTCGTAGCCCAGAGGAACACGGCCATAATCCTGACAAGGGAGCGTTGGACAAGACAGGAAAAGTGAGGGAGAGAAAAGAGAACATATATTACTATAATAATAATATATTATGTATAATATGAGTTTTCAGTTGTATCAGATTTGTAATCAATCTTCCTTCATCTTTTCCCAAGTTTAGCTGCTCTGATCGCATTTCATGTCTGGTCTAGGAGGTCTAAACATATGGGCAGGCAGGGGAGCCTTTTCTGAAGATGTGGGGGTGGAAACAATAAAAACAGCTGTACAATATAATGCAACAAAACTTCTAATTTTCTGTTTTTACTAGAGAGCTGCTTATTCAGAAACAATGGTTTTGTTTTAGCTTACCATATAATTTAAGGCTATCTTTCCCTCCATATACTGTACATACAGGTGGTTGACACAAAGGTTATATTGAATATTTTTATTGCAGGACTATCACACTGCAGTATATTGCAAGATGTGTAGGTGTTACTATATTAAAATGTTTCTTTTCTCCTGCACAACTGAGAGATTGTTTTATTGGGTCTGGCTCACAGCAATTCAGGACAAAAAGGGTCAAGTGTTGCTACAAATATCTAGAAATGTGCAATTTTTAGTACTGAGTCATTTCAATTTGAATACTTACTGCCCTAAATTAAAAATTATCAGATGTTGAAATATACTGTAGTAGTATTGTTGCAATAGTCATACTGGAAATGCTATATGATGATGTGAGAAGGAGAGAAGTAAGTTGGGGAGGCAGAGACATATTTGGGTGAGAAGTGGGAGGACTACAGAGGAGGCTGAAGCTTCATACTGCAGCTCTGTGGCTGGCAGGGAAGGTAGAGGTGAGATGATATGTGGGTGTAAAAAGAGAAACTGAAGGAAAGGAAATGTTGCTGAAAAGAATGTAGCAATAAATCTGTTCAATGTAAGACAACACCAATTAATACATGTGTTTCCACTGGATGCAACACAAGAGATGTTTCATGACATAGGGAGAAAGCAAATCATTTTAATGTAACCTTTGACAGAGAGCATCATTATTTAATTACTGCATGGCTCAGAGTGGATTATCTCTCTTACAGTATGCCCACTTGTCAATAATTCCAATTTTTTAAAGGCATTACTCTCTTTAAATAGATACTGTTTGCACTGCTACTGTCAACGTTGGGATAAACGTCACTAAAACAAGTGGGAGAAGCCATGTAACAGCCAGTTGGTACAGGTTTTGAACGGATATGTGTCTTAAAGTAAAACATTGATGCGGCAGTTACATCAGAGGTGTGTTGTTATCTGAAAATAAATCCCTCCAGCCAGTCAGAAGTGAGTATTCCCCACAGCCATGCTATAAGATGTGTGTTGTTTCACCTACCCTGTGTAGCCCTGCGCGGTGTTCAGCTCCAGAGCAGTAGTTGCTATCTAGAGAGTTGAATCTCTCCCTGAGTGGAGGCTGGTAGACGGAGGAATGCAGCACCTCTGGAGGCAGTGAGTTACTCCTGGCATCCTCTCTGTGGTACAGCTGTAATGATAGTAATCATCATGATTAGCATAAGTTACAGAATGATCAAATTAACACGATGATTAACAGAAGGCTCACCTGAGGTCTCCATACTCTCCTGCTGTCGTAGAGGGGAGCATAAACACCATGAGCAGGGGCCAGAGGCCCATACTGAGGCTGCCCTGGGTGGGGGTGGAAGGCAGGAGGTCCCATCCGATCTCTAGGCGGGTGTGGTGGGTACCCAGAAGAAGAGGAGGAAGGTGGGTGTGACGTTTGAGGGTCACTTGGGTAGGAAGATGGTGGAGGGCCAATCGAGGGTGGCAGGGAGGATTCTGGGACGTTGGAGGATCGAAGGAACCGAGCCATGCAGTGTTTGTGAGGAGGATGAAGAGTAGATGGGTAATAGGAACCTGCTGGTGGAGGAGGAGGAAAGAAGAGGAAGAGAAGAGAAACACGTTCATTTGCACTTTCCCAAGAAGATGATGAGGGTTTTTTTTATTCAAGGTTTTATTTAAAAATGGACTCACAGGTTGGTTGATAATGGGGCGTGTCATATGCAGAGTGGGGCTCCTGATAGTACAGCTCTGACGCCTGAGAAGGATGCGGTGCACGCAGCACGAACTGACCATGTTTGGGCATTGGAGCACCACCATCACCCCGCCCAACTGTTGTCAAGGGAGATGACGCTGAGGAGTGGCTGACTGGAGTCCTGGGAGGCGAGATGGACTTCCTGACGGACAGAATGACAACATAAAGAGGAAGAATGAACACATGAATGCAAATCAGGCTGAGTTGGAGATAACTGAGCTCAGACCCTCCCAACACCACAGAAATGTTTGTGAAGTACTGTTTCTCTGCCAAAGTCATATGCAAATCCACACATCAGGTGAGTTGTAAATGTGGATTTGACTAGATTAATTCAAATGTAAATGAAGGAAAACCACATTTTTGACACACAAATAATCATGTACACAAATAATCATGAACGCAACTTTTGATACATGATTTCTGCCTGAGTCACGTCAGGTAGATTTTCATCCGCAATGGTGGTTGTTTAACAATGAAGACAACAACTCCCTGTATTAGGCTGGTCACAGAGTTAAATGCCAACAGCAGAAGATGTACAAGCATCAGTGAATAAGTGAATGAAAAATCTTACTGTTCAGTTGACCCCGACGTGATTCTGTTGGTGCCAGATAACCCGCTGGACCCGTTAGCCCCATTGGATCCGTTTGGCGCCGTTCTCTTCATTTCCTCCATCATGTCGGCCCCTCTGGAGATCAGTTGGGGGTGAGTCAGGCCGGGCACTCCCTCTGTCAGGGTAGCTGTGTTCTCCCCTGTGCCTTTCAGCCCCTGCCCCACATCTGTGTGGATGTTGCCCTCCGTGGTGAAGGTTTTACCCATAACCCCTGGTGCTAAAGGGAATGCACGGCCCACACTGCTGCTCTTCTTATTTCTCAGTCTAAATCTGTAAAGAGACAACAGGGACAGTCTTAATAAGTGTGTTGTGGTTGGAAAACAGTGTGTGTGTGTGTGTGTGTGTGTGTGTGTGTGTGTGTGTGTGTGTGTGCATCCTTAGCCTTGTAATAATATTGTCACAGAGGAGCTCTTGTAAATCCTCTTGTAAATAAACATATGATTAGATAAATAAAATCTAATTAAAAAGTGGGAGGTTGGGAAAAGCTGAGTAGCCACAGATGAGAGCAGACAAAAGATAAACTCCTTTTTGTACAGTAAGTGCATCTTAGGCTACAAAGCCTTAATGTAATTAGTCTCATTTCATCACACTTATGATTCTTCTTCATGTACAGATACTTTAGTTAACAGTGTCATTTTGCAGTTATAAAACATAGACAAGTGGACTTCTGTCTAAACAAGTAAAACAAGTCATTTTTTTTATCCAATTGTAGATGCAAACTTGGATGATCTGAGTCATTTTCTGTCTTGAATACATTAAAAAATGAGTCTTTCCAAGTGCACACTCCGAGAGTGTTCACTCACTTCTCCAGCTCATCCTGTGTGTGTGCAAATGTACAGTTGGTTCCTCGGGGACAGCCTCCCTGCTGACGAAGGTCTCGGCACATGCTCGTCTTGTACTTGTTGTTAGCCTGAGGCTGCAAAACGCACAGATACAATGCACATTAGCTGGAAAATTAAGCTAACAGATGTAAGTCTTGGATCAATCTTATGCAATAAATGTCTCACTGCTTCTGTTCCTCCTGAGCACAAAAGCATTTTATTGTTTTTCCCAGCACAAACTCTTATGGTTTTTAGTCATATTGTTATATTGTTGAAACACTGAAATAAATGAACATATGACTCTCACGCTGTAAGTTGTGGTAGTTATCATAAAACATGGGTGACACTTCTAATGATCAGTGTAAAGTTCATGTCAAGATGTTAGTTAATGTTTACTCTTAACAGTGACTAATTAACTATATCCATGATGATTCCATTTTTCTATTTGCAGACTGTTACAACTCATAACAGCAGATGTTGAAAAGAAAAACTCTCAAAATGTCGTGGCTATGGACATCAAACAGATGGCTAACACACAAACAGGCATGGACAGACTATAAATGATAGCTGCTAAACACCGTAACACCAAAAACACGTGACCAGAGACTTAAATAATCACCTTTGTTGAACATTCTTGATGGAAAACAAATGTAGTGTTTATGGCGTTGCTGCCATTTCGAAACTGTTTAAGCAAAACCCACAAAAATATTTGCTGGTTTACAGAAGTCAAAACATGGGGCCCTGAACACAAGTATCACAGGGTGATCACTTATCTTTTACATCTTATTTTCTAACATGGAGAAAAGTTAAACATTCCCTTAACCCACAAAATGCCTAAGCCAGAGGGTAAACGCAGAGGCGGATCTGTAAAGGTGAAGGCAGTCAGCTTGTGGTTGCTCTGCAGGTTCGAACAACAATTAGAAAGAACTGAAGGCTTTCCTTCTTAGCGAATGGTAAAAAATCTCACTCTGCAAGCTTCAGGATTTCATGTCAGCATGCCAAGGACAGGGATCTCAATGCATCTTGGGTACATTCATACCTGTACATGCCCACTTGTGATTGGATCACCCACAACGCATGTTAATGTCAGGTGTAAAGAGGGTCTTAGATGCCACTGCCAGGAGGGACAAAGTGCTGAATGAAGCAGCAGTACAACCTCTCCTCCCAGGATTGTCTTTCTTTACTATTCTGCACTTTTCCACTGGGCAAATATTATGTTTATGATCTCTCATATTTCCTCCTCCCATCCCATTTCTTGCATTGCTTTGTTGGCTTTTTAAAATAATATAACCGTTACAATCTCCTCCTATCACACCTGTGGAGTGTCGTGGCTCTTCTTGCTGAAGTTCTGTATGAATTCCACTAGTCCGTGAACCACCAACTTCACAGCCAGCATCACACTTTCCAGCTCCTCCCATGATGGTGCCGGGGCGTCTGCACACAGATCAACAACACAGTCTTTAGAAGAGATTCTTATCCCTGCACAAGGTCTGAAAAAGGCTCAGGTAGCGGCAAGTCTAGCAATTAGATGTCCTGGCTGAGTTACTTTTTGGATGAGGACACATAATACACAGTATCTCCATCATACAGCATGCTAACTAAAAAGGACACCGAAAGAACGAGTCTACAGCCATGCTAGTGGCTCTATGAATCTGCACTGTGCTTTGAGCTAAGTGCTATAATCAGTAATGACAATGTAGCAGGTATAGTGTTTATTAGGTTCACCATCTTAGTTTATGGTGTTAGCATGCTAACATTTTCCTAATTAGCCATAAACACAAAGTACAGTTGAGACTGAAGGGAATGTCATTTGTTTTTGTAATAACGCAAATTACTAGACAAATATACAAACCTTAATGGAGAGGCTATCAGAAAAGGCACCTGTTTCATGACAATATAATAACTATTTATACTATATTATTATAACTATAATAAATAAGTTTTACAGAGAAGCACAATACAGAACACATTTCTGAGTGCCATAATATTTTAAAACTCGAACACATCAAAAACCCTGCTGGCTTTGATTAATACATGTTGAACTCACAAGATGAGTCAGTAGTTTTGATCTTCGCTTTTGTGCTCGTTAATTGCATTTTAGTATGCGAGTGCCACAGCTTGTCTATTTTCTTCACTTTCCAATCTCATTAATCTTTGTGGAGCTGGATGAGCCCTTTATTCTGAGAAGTGTTAATCATTCAGACTCATTAGCATTCATTCACATGAACACTGTTAAACAAAGTGAAGTACCTGGATTGTGGTCGATGTTGGCTAGCAGCTCTAGGTGTGGTCTAAGGCTTGTGAGGTTGGCAGGGTCTCCTGTCCGCTGCAGAACGATTGTCAGCTCCTGAACACTCTTTGCAAACGACTCTGGGGACTGCAACTGCAGCAGAAGATAGAGGAGGAGACTTGAGTCTTTAAACAAAATAAAGACTAGATGAATGTATTTGTAATGCTGTGCAGTGCTTCTGTTCTCTGGAGGCTTGTTATATTCACCGTGTGAAATTTCAAAAGTGAGTGTATCAATAATGAATGCTGAACCTTATATGGCAAGTGGAATAACAGCCTATACTGATGGTGAGCATATGAATCATACTGGCACCTTGTCAATAATGGACTGCATATGGGACTTGTGGACCAAGTCCCCATACAGCAGGGAGGACCACTGCTCGGGTGAAATTCGTAGGCCCGCCTCCATGGCGATGTGGACGATCTGAGCGTCATGTTCTCTCCTCAGAGCCTCATATGTCCGAAACTCTTCCTTCAACTGCATCAGTGAGGAGTCCTCATCACGCTTAGTCACCTGGTAGACAGACGATGATGGAGGGAGAGAGAAAAAGAAAGAGGGGCGGGACCAGAGACAGGAGAGTGAGAAGAAGGACAAGTAAGAGAGGATATGGACACATGATCAGGGCCGGACCTATCAAGTTTTTTGGAGGGAATCAAATTTATTTAATTTTTTATACTTTCAGACATTACAATCAATACAGTTACAAAACAGTTCTACGGTAAAATACTGCACATTTATTTATTAACAAACACAAGAGCTAATAATATATCAACACATTTTCTGCAGATTTCTATCTTTTTTATTTTACACAAGAAATTGTTCTCCAGGTATAATTTTAGTTTATTTGTGTTTGCTGCAAATCTGAGAGTCATTGAGGTAAGTATTGCTATTTTGAACCCAAGTTACCTGGTTATAATATACTTTTTATTATACTGCATAACTTGTTTGGAGCAATTTCATGGCTGTATTACATCCAGAGACACCTGACTGAGTAGCTAATGAGATAATGAAATATTCATTTTGGGATAATTTATACCTTAAAATTAGAATAGTATTTTGGTACTAAGCGTTGTACTTGCGATTTTCCAATTAAATGAAACTGAATTTACTGACCAGTCAGTTTGCCTGTATGTGGTGTCTTCAGACTAATAAACTCAAATTCAGATCAGACAAAGGGAGTTTCCCCTTCTCAGAATCTGCCCTATGAGTAATCATCATAAGACACCAACACACACCACCAGCTACAGTATCATTTACAAATCAACAGCCCAAAGGTCAAAATTACAACCGAGCAGAATCAGATTTCATCATTAGTCGAGTTCTTGCTGCTGTTCATCCACTAAAAAAAAATGTTAGTGTTCCTGCACTTTCATCTATCTTTCTCTGCATCTCTGTGCTGTCTGTCTCTGTCCCGCAAGGCGGGGCAACAAGGGCAAATATAGACTGCTGTTACATCACGAGCAGATAGCTGGCATTTCTGCCCTACCAGCGATGTCTGTCATCAGATAACAGGAACAGAAACACACACACACACACACACACACACACACACACACACACACACACACACAGAAGATATATCCATGTCCTTATTACAGATGTGACTTTTATACAGTATAAGATATTAGTTATATGGGCAAAGCATTTAGGGAGCGATAATACTTAAATGTCAGACTGGGTCATGTTAAGTTGGAGACCAATCCGCAGTTGAAAGGGGGTTTTCCAAAGCTCCCTCAGACGCTTTGACTAATTTTAAGAAAATCATTGTTTTTGTTCATCTTGATTTTATAGATATTTTATTGGGTGGAAAATATTATATGTAAAATGACAAGAATAACAGCTTTGAAAAACAGCTCTATAACTGATGATGTAAAAAAGGCATTCATATGAAGCTCTATCTCTGTGGTAAAAGAATATGTGGTGGTAAATGAGGATCTATTTAAATACCCTTCATTTAATCAGGTCATTTAATATGGCTAGGGTTCTTGGGACAGCAGCTTCTTCTTTTTAAAATGAAGCACTTAATAGTACAGCTTGCTCACATGTTGATGAAAGTGCACATATTTATGGATGTAATGTGTATCTATGTGCGTATGCTCATTCATGTTGCCTGTACCTTGAAGCAGGAGGCCCTGTAGAGAAGCTGCACCACGTGGCCTATGCTGGTTTTGGAGGCCTGGGGGAACCGAGCCTCGAGCTTTTGGACGACAAACAAAACCAACACCTTCCTGGACAAAGCTGAACCGTCCTCCAGAGCCAGTAAAACTAGCTTCAGTCCGTCTTCTTGCATAGCTGATGAGGTAAAGTTAGAGGGGGGATGTTGGGATACAGCACACAAAACAGACACAGGTGAGCATGCATATGCATGCAAACACTGCAAATAATACATATTTTAATTTTCTATTCTGAGCAAACAAAAGCTGAACAACAAACTAATAAATTTCTAACGCATAGATGTTCTTGGAAGCAGGTGTCCTCAGACTCTTTAATGAACTCAATCTGTGATCATGATGAGAAACAGTTTCCCAGTCAGAATCTGCCCTATGAGTAATCATCACAGGACACCGGGTACCAGCTCCAGCAGTCAGTTTGATGAGGCAATCTAAACGGGCCATTTAGACTATTCAAAGGGCAACTTCTGGACACAGTGAGTCCAGTCAACTGAAAGGCTACCAATTCCTTTGAAAGCACACGCTAAAATAACAATCAGTTAATTTAAAGTCCAACAGTTTACAGCAATAGCTTTGTATATTGACTTGATACAAATTAAGCAGTGGATATTAACAATGTTGAAGTGTGAATTATATTGTTTGTGTTTAAATGACACTTCATTGTTCTCAAATCTGTGTGACAGGGCGCATTTGACAGGTTTCAGTGAAAGTTTGCATCAAGTGAAGTCTTTTATATTATACTGCCTCAAAAACTTCACAATAGCAAGCATCACCTTTAAAACTTGCTTGTTTTGGTGATAATTACAGGACAAGATGCAAATGCTTAACCCTAATTTTCAAAATGCTAATGCAATTCTCACTCAGATCTCGAAAACAATGACACATAATAAAATCACATTGCCTTGCCTCAAAGATTTATGTGTTTGAGTCTTCATATCACTGCCATGTGTCTGCTGTATGTCATGCACAACCCACCAGGTCCCAGGAACTGGCAGCCCCGCGCCCTCACTGCTGCCCAGAGGTTGGCAGAGAGTTGCTGGGGGTTCTGGTGCTGCAGGATGAGCTCAGTTACAGTTCGTTCCCCCAGCGACCGGCCTGCCCGCACTGCCCGCACACGGCCCTCCTCCTCCACCAGCTGGCAGTTCACCAAGGTCACCAACTTCCTCTGCATTGGCCGACTGAGAACGCTCGGACTCAGAGTCGCCACACCTGTAGAAGGTGACAGCTCTGTGGTAAATCTGTGGGTGTAATTTCATTGATTTTTGAAACTTCATCCTCCGACCCAAAAAGAACAGAGGAACAGCAAACATATGTCTGTTACAACCAGCTACTGTATGTAGGTGGATTTAAAGGCGTCTCAATGAAGGGGATGAGCTGTCATCCTGCATCTAATCTCCCATCAAGGGTTCATGCTTCTCAGGGAACCAGACGTGAGGAGGTGTGAATTGTATGAATTATATTATTCACCAAAAATGACTAATGCGACCACAGCACCACCGTCACCCAGAATGGGCTGAACAAACAACCGGAACTAGAGGTCACTTTCAGTAAGGTTAATCCTTCTAGTCTGGTTGCGCAGAGAGCTGATTTTTCCTTCAGTACCATAAAAGTACAGCAGCTTTCAGGCGTCATGAGAAGTGTGAGAAGCATGAATGCCAAGTTGCAAAGGCAGCTCAACTGCAGCCCCCGTACATTTAGTACCAAGAGCTTCGTTCTCTTTCACAAATGTCCATAGATCTGAAAAAACGAAAACACACATGCATAACTGCACACACACACACAAACAAACCTTTTGCTCCGCTGATAGGTTTTAGGTAGAGAGCCAGCTCTTCCACACACACCCTGCAGACCTCGTAGTTCTCAACTTCGGCTGCACTGCTCAGGCTCACCGGTTGCACATCTGGAACCTAAGAGACACACGTCGTGAGCAAACACACAAGAAAGAGGACAAAGTTTTGTCATAAACATGCCTCCTTTCTGCCGGACTCACCTGAGCTCCAACCAGCTGCAGCAGGGCACAGTTGACCGGCAGCAGGTCGATATCAGTGCTGATTGGCGTCTGATCAAAGGGGCAGGCCTTGCGGTGCAGTTTGTGTAGGCAGGTCTTACACACCGTGTGGGAGCAGCCCAGGCTGATGGGCTGATGGCCGCTGCTGTCAAACTCATTGTAGCAGATGGGACAGGACAGGAACTCTGTCCACTGGGCCGCCTGCACTGGCATCCTGCCACCACACCACTGAGGGAGGCGTTGCCAAGCTCAGGGGGAATGCATGTCAACGAGCCCTGACAACAGCTCCTGCTCGCCACTGCCGACGATGACTGTGAGGAAGAGGACATAAAGTTAGGTAGTAATTCTGTAGGTCAGTTCAAAGCAATATGATTTTAGTGGTGCAATGGCTAGCAATACTGCTAAAGACACATGTATACACAATACTGCAAAAATGGACTGGCACTAGAGTTGCAGCCGATTATTTTTATTACTGATTTCTCTATGGACAAGAGATAATGAAAATGCTTGATCAATTATGAAAGCTGATTAATTGTCTACTTGATTAATCCACTAATTGCTTCAGCACCAACTGGCACAATAAACTATAATACTTTAGATAATCCATCAAATGACATAACTCAACATATTAAAAATCATCCTAATATGCATGTAATTACAACAACATCAACTAAAGCTACAACACAAAAGAAAGGCATTACACTCCAGTGTGACTAAAAAGAAAAACATGTCAGATCAAAATAATAAAATGAAAATAGAAGAATGTGAAACCTCCACGATCACAATTTACATTGGAACAATTTTGTAACAGACCTCATCAGAATGAATTACATGCTCTGTTCGTATATACATTCAGCTGCTTGCCATAAAAGATTTGTCACCTGCCACCATAGCTTTAAAAGTCAACAATGCTTTTGCTATTATGTATTATCAATTAGACAAATACTATGTGATCAGAAAATGTATAATTTATACAAATATTTACAGACAGTAGTAAGAGCTTTGTCTGCATGGTGTCCAGCAAATAACGGAACGGCATTAAGATTATTATACTTTGAGCTCTATCAAGTGCAATAAGCATTTAGCTAAGTACCCAGGCAATCTTCAGCCTCTCTCACCATGAAAGTCATACATTTATTTAATCTAATGTGTGCAATAAAAGCGCTCTCTCTCCCTCTCGTGAAGAAGTAGTTGCCAAATTCTTAACACACATTGCATTAAAAGGCAGCCCATCAAGACCTTACTGTGATCACAGTTTGCACAGTAATAAGTCCTCATTTCACTCATTACAAACATTATTTAAACAACATCATTAAAGATGTTGGACTCAACTCATAAAGTTAGTGTTGCTATGCTGAACTCTGATAACTCTGAACCCAAAAATAACGGTCCAAGATTGAGTACTGAGAGCGAGATCAGTCACGCAGAATCATCTTGGCTTGCTCTTTAAGACAAATCTTCTTCTGTTTAATGAAGGCTGAGCTCATGCTGAATCATAAGAACGCTGAATGAGCCAATCAATACGCGGACAACTCATAAACACAAACTGTGTCTGCAGGTTGAGACAGATAAAGCTGAATAATACCAGCATCCTGTTTAAGGGAAAGTTTGTAGGCCAAAGTGTTGTTTCTGTCAAATGTTCCCAAACATCGTTTACAACTGAATCTCATACAGTTTTTTTATTTATTTTTTTTGGTGAGCACAGTTTGCAAGACTGTACTGACCTGGTCACAATGCTACAGACAAGAAGAAGATAACATCATCAGATCTAAAACAGCTCCCCTTTCTAACCAACAGCAAAAGCCTGTTTAGATTCACAGCTTTAAAATCTCTTTTCTTATTGGTGAAGAAAAGGGTGACAAGAACACCTCCACTAACATATCACAAGAGCTGTGTTTGCTTTACTTTGATTGTGCACTCTCTGAATTTGAGGCACTTTCCCTCAAATATTCCCCTTTGTACATTTCTTTGAAAACATTTCATACCAGGAAATGTTCCTCCTCTTACGTAACAGTACAATACAATAGGATATTTTGCTACTCTTTCTGTGACCTCTTTTATGCTATTTGATTCATCCCATTAACCACGAGCAAAACATTACATAAAATAAATGCAAACATAAAACACACACACACAAAAACACCATCCTTCTGTTTTGGACACAGTCAGCAGACAGTCAGCACCTGTTGCTTTTAGAGCCTGTTACATCTGTTCAAACTGCTCACCAAAATAACAGCTGGTACACAACGGAAAGAAAAAATCTATTCAGATAGATACAGTAAAACAACTTTCACACACACACACACACACACAGACAGAGAGAGAGAGAGAGAGAGAGAGAGAGAGTAAAGGAGTTTACAGTCAATTTAACCGGTTTGAAAACCTGCAGCCACCAGTGTGTGTGATTCGTGATATGACTACATGTGTACTAAGACAGGTCCATTTACATACAAAATATATATATTTATTTGTCTATAAACACTACAGTGTGTGTGTGTGTGTGTGTGTGTGTGTGTGTGTTTGTGTCCTATGAAAAAAAAAACATGCTACATGTCTGGACTACATCAAACGACGAAAAATAAAGACTCCCCAAGTCGTCTAGGAATTGTCTGAGCTTGGAAAAACAACCCTAAAAACAAATAAAAATAAACCAAATCTCTTCATAATATGAACATGCTAGTAGAGAAGGCATGTTCACATTGTAACATGCTAGCAGAGAAAGTTCAATGGAAAGAGAAAGAGGAACTTTGCGCATTACGCACGCGCTGTACACCACCATAAACAACAAATATAGCCAGAGCTTCACCACAACACGAATTTCAATGTCTACCGTATCATATATGTATATAAAACGAGATGCCAGTTATAAAGCCAGTTATACGCACCTTCCAAACTGCCCGCAGCGCGCGGTGCCCGCGTTGCCTCCTTGGCCGCGTGGACACCTCCGCTCTGTCCTCACGCGTCATATTTCCTTCCGAGAGGAGCCCAAATATAACACCCATTACGACTACTGTAGCCCACAAACTGCTGAAGCACCGTCTGTGGAAAAGTGAGGTAACGCTCGTGTGATGAAACAGGTTCAGGGTTGGAGCGTGAGCCTGCATAAAACTGTCTTTCCGCGTGTGCCCGCAGATTAAGGAGTGGCGCAAACTCTGGGGGCAACTGTTAACCGTGATTCACTGGCCGAAGTCACGTTGACAGCCACCTGTTCCAGCTCTGAGCAACTGCTACATCCTGTCTGTGCGCTGTCACACTATTACACTAACAATATGGCCACCTTACAGCACATGGGGGGTCCAAAATATCTACACAAGACGTCCATTATGCTTGCAAGTATGCACACACACAAAAAGCCCCCACAGTCATGAATAAGTGTAGTCTTGTGACAGAGAGAAGTGGGCGTGTTGTATTGTTACAAGAGACCTCAACTTCCTCATCAGGCTCCTCTCCCTCACTGATTATTTTAAAATGAGGAAACCGACCTATGAGCTCTGTTCCTATTCTTTTAGACTAGTTGGTGCCTGCAGTTCAATGGAAAAGTTGAGGATGTGCCAATTTAAACACACCCAAGCATCGAGAAAGATGCAGCACATTGAGCGTCCATTTTTTAAGAGCCAAATGTTCCTAAAATTGTTGAAAGAAGAAGGCTTTGCAGACCTAAGCAAGCAGTGATCTGCTGTAGTGGCCTGTTGAGCCACCCACTCTACTGAGCGGAGGATGAGAAGTACATTGTGTCTTTACAGCCAACAGTTGGCGAGCTATCATCTGGCTCAGGACAGTGAGTCCTCACTTGGCCCCCCCTCAGTGTGGGGGAGGGCATCTGGAGTTTCCTTTGGCATGTCTCAGTGAGAGAGAGAGAGACAGAAAGAGAAAGAGTGAGACTGTTTTGAGAGAGTGTTTTTCAGAATACTGAGGTAAGAACATTTTTAGAAATATATAATAGGTCGACATTTGGACCACATCATAAGCAATTATGATGTTGGGTTGTAAGGTTAGGTTAACCTAAGCGTAAAGGTTAATGTTCTCACATTGCCATATCTTCTCACCATGTTTGAGCTGTGCCAGCGAACGTTCTGGTAAAAAATCAGGTAGACACATCCTGGTACAGCCGAGGAAAAAAAGATTGTCTCTCTTAAAGCCATATTTCACCTCAAGCACAGGATCTACTTCTGCTAAGATCACTAGGGCGCCTGCAAAATATCATGCCAAGAAGGCGGGTAACATCTTTCACATGGCTATTGTGCATAATCCAAGTACTTGCCACAGTTTTCAGTCATTGGCATGTAGCTTGTTAGCTTGTTTCCCATAGAAACAAAGTCTGAAAACAGCAACACAACTGAAAGGAAGAGCAGAAGGAAGCAGAATACAGCTGTCGGCCAATGGGAGGCTTATCCAGGCAGTACACACCCTCATGCGTGGATTAGGTTATGGTGGGAGCAGGAGCTAAGGTTAGACATGTAATGAGAGGTGGATGTGGTTATTATGGGGTCCTCACACTTTTATGTGTATTAGTTTCTGATTGTGCTGTGCCATGACATTTAACTGTCACTGCAACTCCAGCTTGAGTATTTCTTTTGGCCCAGCGGAGTGAGCTGGCACAGTTACCTCTATTGTACCCCAGTATCTGTAGAGAGACCCACCGGGGACAGCAGTGCCACATTAATCTGTGTGTGTATGAAGAAGGTGACTAATGGCTTTGTGTTGGGTGGAAAGCAGAGCATTCGGATTTTAAACCAAACAGTGCTCAGTTTTAGAAATTCAGTTTTTCAAAATTAGAAACTTACTAAGCTGTTATGATGTGTTCTGACAGCTTTAAGTTTGGGGCCTCGTCACGGCCTAGTGGTCTAAGACGCACACCACAACTGTGACATGAGGATCTGCATTGCAAGTCATCCCTCTCTCTCTCTCTCTCTCTCTCTCTCTCTCTCCACATGTTTCCTGCCAGTCTCGACTATCAACTATCAAATAAAGGCAAGAAAATCTAAAAGTTCGTCGTTGGAAGCAGTCAGGAACAAGCTGTCACAGGGTGTTTGAGCAAGCCCTGCCTCATCTGATGGACTCATATCACCCCAAAAACCTTTCTGCTGCTACACACATACATGCCCACAAAAAGACATAGTAGATGGGTGCATGGACACACACTCACACACCGCCAAGAAGCACAAGTTGGACCTGAAGTAACTTGAGGCTCCTTCTTGCTGTCACCGTGACCCCAGAATTAGAACATTCCATATAGTGTGTGTGTGTGTGAGCATGTGGGAGTGTGTGTAAAAATATGCACATATCCGTTTGTTAAACCCAGGTTGGTGTTTTCACCAGAGACACAAATTGATGAAATCACGAGGTACTACAAGTTACTATCACTAAAGAATCTGCACAAAACAATGAACCCATGAATGATCATAGTCTCATTCTGTAATTTAAAACACTACTACTGTAATCACTACTGCTATTTACTCAATCTGAGAAATATGTGCAACTTGTGCTCACCCACACTGTTTTAACGAGCCTGTTTTGGTATGTTTAAAAAAGTTGAAATAGTTCTCATGACTCACTTGTATTCACTTTCATAAATGTGCTAATGACATTTAAAGTCCTCCCCAAGCCTCGCATGTCTCGCATGCCCCACGCAGTCCCCTCTACAACATGAACTACAACGAGAATGTTTTTAACATAAACTCAATTGTGGAGCCTTCTGGGAACAGCATAGTGAGTAAAGTACAACATGACTGAAACTTCACACCCACCATATTGCTGTAAAAAAAAAACCTGAGATACTGTATCATCACTTTATAGTCAAGCAAGCCAAGAAGAACTTTTATTCTTTGTCCTAAAATACATTTCTCTTGACCACTAAGTGAAACAAATGATATCAGATTGTGTTCATATGAACAAAAACTCTAAACACTCTACTTCAGTGGTTAAGGAGGTAGCACCTATTGGCTATGAAGTGAAAACAATACTTGTAACCACAGCAAGCAGGTAAATGATGAAGAGAAAGTTAAACTTTAACACAGAGAACTTATGATGCTTGTTAATCTTTTTAAAAGACTCATCAGTACACAGTGATCTGCAGCTATAAGTAGCAAAGTAAGTAAAAGTAACGCACTTGCATTCTGCAATGAGAAAAATCACATTTTGTATGGCAACACTAAGGCTATCATGGTGCTAAAGCAGCTCGTTTAGTTTTTATTTTTGCACTATTTAAAAAATACACAAAACTGACAGAAATAACAAATAATATACACAATATACCCAGTGGACTTATTTGAAGCCTCCACCTAAATAATGTTAAAGAGAACACAAAATGTACATACAGAAAATAATAATACTAATTAATGGTGATGGCAAACTAATAGTAACAAAATATTATAATAATAAACAAAAACAATAATAATATATTTGCAAGGTTTCACTCCATGGTTTATTAAAGGGTTACTACAGTTGTTTCAACATGTCTGCTCTCTTGTTTTTGAGTGTACAGTGGGGGTATGTGGGTCTGTGTGATTATTTATTCATCATGCCTGTCATCACAGTGTGTGTGGGTAGTTTCTGGATGGGAGGCAGGGCAACCATACAGCTCACTAGCTGATGTATTATACAGCACATACAGTACAGGCCCACTTTATTACCCCCTATGAGAGAGTGTCTGCAGTAACAGGAGCAAGCAAGAGTTGTGCAACCATCAGTTTGTTGCAGCCTCGGATAATATTGTCAGAATATCAGGTTGCTTCCAGTTGCAAATCAGCAGGTTACAGAGTAACCTGCGACATGACGGGCTGCTGCACACTTAAACTTTATGATGACAGTGCTGTATTTCACACTGAAAGCTGCAGTAAATAACATGCAACACCTGAACTTGGAAACTGCTGTGCTGCGGCTCAGGAGTCACTTGGAAAGCAAAAGTGATGTTCCACTGTTAATTTCACAGTTGTGCAAATTCCTATCATCGTGCTTGGGAGGTAACATCAAGCAGTCTCCACCATTGCAGCAGCACATCTACAGTTTCGTGTTGCTTTACAGCATGCAACGACCGCCTCAACTCTTTCTAGAAAACCCTGTTTTGCATTCGTAGCTGGCTGTGAGCTATGGGCCCATCATTTCAATACAACCAACCCTCTTATAATATTCCATCAGCACCAGTTGCAGAAATCGGTGATGAGCTGGTAGCCGAATAGTTCCAGGTCTAATGATATCTTTTCTGAAAGCTGTATAGCTGCTACACGACCCCTCATTTTCAGATGAGGAAAACAAAAACAAGAATAAGTCCTAATTTGAGATTAAAAAATGTCAAAAGGCTTTGCACACATCAAAACACAATCTCGATTTGAGGAGGAGAAAGTAGCGCGCACCTCTGGATAAGTCACTTACCTCACGCACTACACCAGAGCACCGGAATAAACATATTCACTGACATCCACAGAAGCGCATCAAAATGATAAAAAAAAAAAAATCTTCATCAGTTGCACAACAAGCGCAGCAGCCAGCTCAGCGTGATAACTCTTGACGTGAGAGCGATACGGCACTGCATGTCAGAGCATTAGAGACACAGGTCCCTTGGTCCAGTTTTTTGATCCTCTGCCCCCCTTTCCGGCTGTGTATGACGGACACGTTCGCTCAGGTACAGTGAGCCACACGCTCTCGGCTTGACAGACCGGGGCTGAGAGGAGATGGTGGTATCGCTCCGCCGGTGATGGTGCCTGAATTGCGCCTCAGACTCACCACACCACCGGGTCTGCTCAGGCAGGGAGCTGCATCACGCATACTCTGCCCGAGACGCGGTGTTGATAACCCTCTGACGGTTCAACAAAAAAAAAAAATACTTGCGCGTAAATTGTCGGAGGAGCGACGCGGGGCACTATTTTGATGTTGTGAGCAAGGATAAAAAGATGTAAAGGGGCAAGCCGGAACAAGCCGCTTTTCGAGGCGTGGGCTGCCTGCTTTTAAAGGAACAGACCGAGAGGCAGAGCAGCAGAGGATGCGCTTCGGCATGTGCGCCTGTCAAGAGGAAGTTCACTCACATACAAACACACGCAGCTCCCGCTCGTTTTATTGCAGCTCTGCGTTTAGAGAAGTGGAAGAACAAAAAAAAAACATGCCTAAACCCAGTTTGCCTTCCCCATTCCTTATAGTGTTATAAATACTATAAATACATGTTTGATTAGCTCCAGGTTTTAGGAAAGGCTTGAATAACACACATAAGAATATTTAGTATTCACTTAAATTACATTTATCATTATTAGGGTGTTACTGCATTTGGTAGTAACTACAGTCTTATACTCAAATGTCTTTCTATGTAAAATATAATCCAGTTATTTTATATTGAGAGAGCCTTTTTATATACTGTACCGGTCGATAAAACACTGGGTAGCCTACTGAGCGTTAATCCTATTAGTTGGACAGCTTCATACTGTACATTATAATGGACTTAGTCTGGCATCTCAATAGTATTTATCAGGCTCATCGTCCATGTGGACCTCCAGTGTTTGTAATGATGTCATACTGTAGTGATAGCTCAGACTTTCTCCTCATTGACCTGCTGTTCACTGCAGGAGAGGTGAGCCTGCTCATAATCAGGACATAATGAGGTTCCAGTTTACCATATGATACATATTGGAGAGCTAAATCTGTGCTAAATTAAATTTCTGAGCTGTAGGAATGTGATGTACTTCCTATATGCAGAATTAAAACTTAAGAATTAAGTGTCATCTTAATGAGACGTGTGCTTTATGGCATGGTATGATATTCCTGCAGCAAGACAGAGGGAGACAGAGGCTATAGAAGGACGTTCCTGGTCAGCAACACCTAAGATCTGACCCCCTTTGCTCATCACTGTTGCCATTTGTACACGCAGCAGGCTGTTGGCATGAAAAAGTTACTTTAGTTAGTGGAACAGGCACCTGTCTCCGTGGTAACAAGTGCTGCATTTGGCAACTCAAACTCAGTTACATAATGAGTCTGGATAACATTACTGTAAATTAAACAGTAATTAAAACCTTCCTATCTGAATGTTTTATTTGGGTGCGTCTTTTATATGTGGACTGTTTCATTATCAGAGAGGTGTCCCAAATAAAGTGGCCAGTCAGTGTCACATGGGATCAGGAGGTCAGTACACTCTAATGCTACTGCAGTAAAAACCCGCTGATAGAAGAAAATTAAAGGTAATTCACCTGTGATCGTCACCAAACAGGACCAGGAGACAGATTTTGAGAGGCCTTCATCACACCAGAGAAACTCTATTTAATTACAAAGTGGATCACTTAGTCTATCTCTCCTTCTCTCTTCTCTTTTTGTCCATCTATGTCTCATGACCTCCCCAAACATTACAATGTCAATCATTGCAATCTGTCATATACTTTACTAACATACTTTGTATGTTTTAAATTTTAACAACCAATGGAGATTTAGTCTTTGCTTGTGTGTAGCCATGAAGGGGATGTGGCTCTCAGGATGGTATTGTCAGTCTGTCAGCTGGTCCACCACTTTGGTCCTGGCAGTAAGACCTGCTCTACACTCACACACTTACACACATTCACACCTGTACAACCACCGTCCGATCTGCTGGCCGCTGAGCAGCTCTCTGTGTGCGCATGGACCATGTCAAACGAAATATTTTGGTCTAGCTAATTCCTTCAACATTTCATCACACATAAAGAATGGCTTATGTTCACAAAGGAAGTTGGTAGTTTGCTCACCACATTACTGTATTATGTGCAAATTGTTCTGAGGAATGTAGGAGCATCTATTGTAATGGGGAAATAGGTGGATAAACTACACATGTTTTGGTATATCTTTGACTACATTAGTGTGTATTCTCTGTCTTCCTTGGTCACACACACAAACACATATACTCACACTAATTTCTGTACTGAATACACACCCTATCATGCGTTCATTATTTGTCTGCACACAATTTCAAATCAGTGGCTCCTTGGATGCCCCGAGGAGTGCAACAACTAGCGTTCAGTTCACTGAGATGAGTGACAATTACATTTCTGGGCCGAAAGGATAAAAGAAGGCTTACAGGAGAGATGTGAAGGGAAAGAATGGAGTGAGAGAGCATGGAAACCCTCTCAGCCATGCGGGAGAACCCACTCGCTTATAAAGTAATGCTCAGTGAACTGCACATAATTTCAGTCAGGTCAAATGGTGAAGCAATGGTTGTCTGTGAACCCCAGCCTCAGTTCCATGCAGGCATACAGCACATATTCAATTGATCTTAGTGTTCAGTCAAGCCAAGAAAATGTCTTTTAAAACTATGAAAACATTTTATTTCTTGTATCAAGTAACAGAATTTGTTTTAGTAATTACAGCAGATTTCACGTGATCACTGTCTGTTTTCTCTCTTATAGTTACATATAGCTTATCTTCTCGGTAAAGCAAAGAATAATCTTTGGTTGTAAAGGCAACAGAAGCACACATTTAGTTGGCTGTACACACTGTAAAATGCAGGAGCACTCTCAAAAGTGTTGGAAACAATGCCCTATGTGAGACTGCATTCACTATTATACATGGCAGATGATATACCATTATGAAATTTGTACATTGCATGCTACAGGACGTAATTCTGTGTATTGTACCCGCGGAGATGGAGGAAAACGCTACCGAAGGAATAGAAGGAACCATACTACTTTCCATTAGCCAGATGTTATTGACTCAGTGATTATCAGTGTGATGACAGACACTGGTGAAATAGATAGTGAAAAAAAACAAATAAAAAAAACAAAACAGATTCAGCACAAATAACAAAAACAATCAATGCAACACAAAAAATGCCTTACCTTTATAACCCTCCCAGTCAGGGTAATGTGTGTCGGATAGCTTATTATGCTTTCTGACACATTATTTGATGTGCTCCCAAATTAGTATAAAAACAAAAAACTATTAAGACCAACTGCATTAACTAAACTTCTTTACTGACTGTCCACAGCCTCCTCAAGCACATTTTGCAGGATACTCCTACCATGAATGTCCTTCAGGTGGCGCCTGAGGCCTGGCTTATGTGTAAAGTGCACAGCACAGTAGGCACACTTATGGGGCTTGTCCCCTGTGTGCAGATTGAGGTGGTCTTGCAGCGTGGCCTTCTGGGAAAATGTCTTGTGGCAAAGCGGGCATCGAAAGGGCTTGACACCAGTGTGGACGCGTATGTGGCAGATCAGGTTACTTTTCTGGGAAAAGCCTTTCCTGCAGACCAAACACAAGTACTGCCTGTGCTCCTTCAGGTGGCCCACATAGCTCTCCAGGTGCTGGAAGACTCTGTCACACCTCCTGCACAGGTACGGCCTCTGGACCAATATGTTGTCTGACTCCTCTGTCAGGTCATCTCCAGAACAATGACTCTTCGGAAGATGTGCTCCAGAAAGGCAACATAGACCGGGGTCCATCAGCTCTCCACATTCTTGCAGTTGAGCTGCCAGCAAGAGCATTTCTTCCTCTTCCCTTTGCTCTTCCTCTGCTTCTTCATCTTGGTTCTGAGAACGGTCCACCAAATCTTCATGTTGACTCGAACTTCCTCTTGTTGTGAAGGATATATTATCTCGGATAGCTGTAGGAGGGCGCAGCTTACATCTTAGGGCACCTGTAATGTGGTGGTCTTGATAGGATGGTTTGTTTGTGTGAACAGGTTGGATGTCTCCACCTTTCTCTGACTCCAGGGTATCAAGGCAACATGCGTCTTCAGATAACTTTATCTTAGCTATAACCACCCTCCTATCATCTCTGACCTCCCTCAGTCCTGGACTACCTTGATCTACCTTGCCTCCTTGGCTGACCCTCGGCTGAATCGCTCCCCCTTCCTCTGTGTATGCTTCCTGGATCTTGGTGCTGGGCTGGGCTGCATCCCTTTCTTCCTGAGTTTTAAGGCTGTCGGGCTGCTGGATTTCCTTCTCCTTTGTGTGTCTCTCCAGTTTCAAGAAAGCCAGTGTGGGACTAAGATACTGGGAGACGGCCTGTGCACACTTCTCCACCACCTGACTCATCTGGAGCGCACTGGCTGCAATCAGGTAGCTCACCAGCTCTCTCAGAGGGACCTACGATAACAGATATATCATGAAAAGCAAGGAAAACTGTGAATAAATAATAAAAACAATACAACAGTACAAGATGCCAAACTTCCACTGGCACACTTTGAACACACACGCAAGAACAGAACTACAACCACTGAGTAAAGTCGTCTCAGTCATCTTTGACTTTCTTATCACGTAACACCCACTCTTTTGTTGTAGTAACAGTATGTTTGTTCCTTATTTCTGTTTTGGTTCCGTAACTCTGGATGTTGTTCTTTTAACCTGTCATTCTGACCCTGCGGTTTTATCTTGATTGTATAGTTCAGTATGAGGATATGGCTATATTCTAGAGCTTCTGCACTGTTTTTACAGTAAAGAGTTCAGAAAAGCTGTAGATTAGGTCACACCTCTAAGAAGCCAGTGTAGCAGGACAGGAGAAGTCTCTTGCCAACCTCCACACAGGAAACTACACCCAGACTCAGATCAGCCTGCCCTCTGTGGAGAAGGAATTGGTCACGTAGGAAATCTGAGGACGCTGCAAGCACCACTCTGTGACCGTGGAACTGGAGAGACTGGACAGTGGCGCCTTGTGGACCCCCAAGGAGGAGTGTGATATCACAGAAGAGGTGCTCCTCTCTTAGAGCATTCATTTTGCTGAGGATGGAGTCACCGTGGGTAGGGAAGCAAAACTGTAGGGTGTCAGAGGAGCTTGCCATGATCGTCTATCTGGATTTAAAAGAATATGTTAGAGTGTGAATGCAGAAAAGCCATAATTCCATAATTGTTTTTTTTTATTAAACTGTCTTTTCAAATAGGTTGTGGGCCTTTTCTGATAGTTGAACAGTGTGAGTACATTTTTGAAATTTAAACATGATAAAAGCTTTGGCACTCCTGGTGGAACTACATACATGAGGCCTATACCCACTGATGTACAGCCAGATCACAATTCCCACATCCTGTCATCACAATCATTAGATAGTTTTGGTCTGAAATTAAGCTAAATTTATGAACTACAGTCAGTACAATACCAGAGAGAGAGAACACATGGATGCGATGACCCAGCCCCACCTTTCACTGCAGGCTCATCGGGTGAGAAAAGCTGCTTTTCTTGGTTGAAAACCACAATTAACTCAGAGGGAACAGTGAGTCTCTAGTCGCCTGATGCCTGACAGTTTAGCCACAGTTAATGACAGGAAAAAAAAACGTTGATGGACGACACATGCAGAAGGATGAGATGCATCTTTCAGCGGTGAAGCAACGATCATCCCGACTTCCTCCTGCTTTCTGCTGAGGATCTTGGATTTAGACAGCAGTGTGTGGGTGTGTGTGTGTTGCGCAGGAGCACATGAATTAATTAACCCCTTCTGTGCCTTAGTTCACCCGTTTTTTTTTTACAAAGGCACAGAGGGGTCCTGAGATAATATCGTATAAACGAGTTTTAGCCTACCCAAACAAAATAATGCAATTAGGTTGTTGAAAAAAGTGCAACTGATAATGCCAAGATATCTACAATAATTCCTTTACTCACAAAATGCACATGCTATTTACACTTTTGAGAATTAGTAAAGAAAGACAATTTAACGTCTTTAATGTCTTTTCAATTTGTATATTACCAATATTTATATTGTATACGTTTATACATTTTTATAATTATTTTTCTTACGTGGACCACATTTGCAATGCAATAGGATGAACTGAATCGACTGGTTGTCTATGTTTATCTTTATTAGTGTGTTATATAAGCATGTACAAATAAATGAGAGGTTTGTTTTAAGACGCAATCAAATAGGCTTGGAAACCCCACGGTTGATTTAAAACTAAAAATAACTGCCATGGAGCTGACAGCCGCAGACATGAAGACAATAAGAAGAACCTTGCTTGCAAAAAAATAAAAAATATTACTTCTATTGAAGTTTCAGATGTGCAAAAATCTGCAAAAGATAATTAAGATTAAAATCAGAATCAGAATCAGAATCAGAAATACTTTATTGATCCCCGGGGGGATATTGTACAGTACCAGTGCTCCCATTCAAGAGTAGAAAGTAGCAAAAATTTGGAACTACAAGTATGTACAAAATAAGAAATAGAAAATAAAAAAATACACATTTACAAAATTTAAGTGAAAAATAAAAGTAAAAAATATATACAATAACAATGTATATATATTTATATATATATTTATATATATATGTATTGCACTGAAAATTTAAAGAATAAATAATAATGAGGTAGTATGTGTAGGAGCGGGTCCAGATTTTAAGTCTGTTTCTTCAGCTCCTTTGTCTTTGTCACGTTGAGCTGCAGGTGGTTCTGCTCGCAACATGCGACAAAACTGTGTTTTATGTGAAGAACTAAGTCACAACTTTACCTCTAAGTGTCTTAAAAATATGCGATGTCTGTGGTTAATTGTGAAATGTACTTCACTGCCTTCATTACTATGCACAGTAAGTTCTGCATTCCAACGCTGATAAAGTGGAGATGAGACTGATGTTAGTACACAAGAACTGACTGAAGAGAAACAGAAGCTGAAGGTGAGTCTCAAGATATGAGATTTTAAACGTGTCCAAAAACAGACAGCCAGACATTTGTCACATTTGGCTATGCTGCCAAAACGATTACTGTTAGCCTTATATATTACCTTTGGTATTAATTAAAATATGATGTAATGTATGAAATGAGTAAGTGCAGGAGTGCATACAACAAAAACAAGAGCAAACAGTCTTCCAGTCCAGCCAGACTGAGATGAGTCATGTGATGAGATTAAGTGACTGCCAGTCACTTCACCTCCATAATCACATCATTCCATACTGAGAATGGCTGTCAGTCATTGTCTAAGGAGATGGTACAATGTGTGACAATTTACAATTTGGTTTTAATTGTCTAGGTGAAATGTATGTTATAGCTGCACTTGTTGCTCTAGAAGCTTAAACAAGGACTCCACCAGCTCTATTAATATTTATTACCATTTTGCAAATAGGATCAAAAAGTGAGGTGCGACAATACAATCAAACCTGACTCTTAACATCTTTATACGAACTGGAGAAACTCATTACGCTTGTCTGAACTCTTCTCCCACACTTGAGAGCATTGCCTGGTTTGACTTCTTGCCATTTAGATCCAGAGCTCTTGCTGAAGCTCTGGCATGTTCTCACAGAAGCGTTTAAAGCTGTAAAACAAAAGTCCAAAACATAACATAATTTATGAGCTCCAATAAAACTATCAAGGCAAAACCTGCAGGGATCTCTTTGACGTTGTCACACTGTTCTTTTACTCCTGTAAGTAAAGTGAGAAATGCTTAGTTGGAGTAGTTGTTGCAGAGTAGAGTACATGCTTCATTCGGATGGCAACATACTGTTTGATATCTTAGCTCAGTGCCAGGCTAGAAATGGAATAAAAGCTAAAATTCAGAATTATCGAATTAAGTGAGATTCTTCTTTTGAATTAAAGTAAATGAATTGTTAAATATTTTAAAATTGCAGTTAGCTCTCTCTTTTTGAAATTTGTGGGTTGAAGTGCATTTTGATGAAGTCTTCTTTGAATTTCCAGGACAACCGTTACATTTCATGTAATGTTCCCCGCGTGTGATGCTCTTTCTATTATTGTGTGCATATATCTAAGTGCAGTGATGGAAGAAGTATTCAGATCCTTGACTTAAGTACATGTAGCAATGCACCAATATAAATATACTCCAGTACAGGTTTTCAAAAACGTTACTTTTTGGAAATATTATCAGCAAAATGTACTTAAAGCGTAATAAGTACTCATTACACAGAATGGCTCCTGTAAATTATATTATATATTGTATTACTGCATATTGATACCTTTTTATGTTGTTGCTGGTGGTATAATTTTATATGTTCATTACATATTGTGTATAAAATCATAATCTGAAAGTCAACTATAACTGTCAAACAAATGTAGTGGAGTAAAAGGTACAATATTTCCCTGTTACATGTAGTGGAGTAGCTCAAAATGGAAGTACTCAAGTAAAGTAAAAGTACCTTAACATTGTACTCAAGTAGTCTACATTACTTTAGTAAATGTACTTCGTTACATTCCATCACTGGCCGATATGCTCAGGGTTTTGCCTTTCTTCAGGAGCTCTGGGAACTAAAACTATAGAAAAAATGCTTCCGTGTCAAACGCGGAAGAAGCAAGCCCCGAGTCAGAGGGTCAGAAAGCAGCCGTTTGGAGGTATCCTGCTCCGCCCTCACCATCACCATCTCCACCGTACTGTGTGCTAACATCTGCTCATTTGAGGAGACTATCGAGGGTGAGACAAGGTGGTAGTAGGATAACAGTTGCGTTTTCCACTAAAGCTAAACCCAAGCGTCAGGCAAAAAATAATGAGGTCGGTGAGAGTTAACAAGTGGTCGGTGCGAAGCGTCAAATGAAAACAGTTTAGGAAAATATGTGAAGACGACGGAATGGCACTTGACGGGGCAAATTATGAAGCAACGGTACTTTTGTTAACAGCCGTTAGGTCTGTGGCTTAGCTAGCTAACGCCGCGTACCCAGGTCGACTCTGTTGGACTAACTTACGAAGACAGACCGACAGACCTGTGCTGGTTTTGGGAACCTCAAGCAGCCACAGCACACCAGAAGACCACAGGCAGAGTAAGTTTAATTGTGTCATGAGTTCCTTTTACTTACAGTTGTAGTTAGCTTAGCAAGTAGAATTAACGCTAACTTTAGATCAGCTGGTCTGTGATCTGTGATAGACCTGCTAAAAGTGCACAAGCAAACTCCAAAAAAGTTTAGTTTGGTCTGTATATGCCATACGTCACTTACTTTTCTTGTAGTTGACAGAAAAATAAATGTGTAAGTGTTCAGCAAAAGACGGAAATTGATCCTGTCACTAAGATGTGAAATATTATATTAATCTGCTCCATTGACAGTTGTGATATTTCACTAACTATAGGTTTATATTTATACCCAGTTGCTAGGTTATTAGTTAGACCTATCTGAAGCTAATGTAACAGATCCTACCTTCATTAATGACAGACTTTTGTTGAAGAGGTTTTGAATAGAGCCATGTTGATATTGGATTTTTGAGGCTGGTGTTTGAGAGTTTAAAAAAACACAGTGTTGGCCAATATTTCTTTCTTTAATATGGATACGTAACATAAACAATCAGGGCAACACTGTTTCTAACACTGCAGTCTTTTTCAGGTACCACCTAAACTGGTATCTGAGTGTATATTTAGGTTGTTGATGGTGCTGCCACATGATTTATATTGATATGCTTATGTGCCATTTGACAAGCCAGGTTTGTTAATTCTCTTAAGAGAAATCAAGTCATTTTACAGTTCAAGCTTCACAATGTTGGCTCTGTTTTCTGTCTTTGAGAAGGGAAGTAGGGTTGCTTGCAATTTTTTAGTCATCCCCAACCAACAATACTAATATGGTTTCTTAAATTGACTGTCTAAGATGTTAAGGGCACTGCTGGGCTGAGGGAGTAGATACTGTATTAACTCAACTTTTATCACAACAAGGTAATACTTAGTAGTATATCTATTTAGGGTTAGACATGCTGTAAATAGCGTACTGTTGTGTAAATGTTTGATGTTTTAATTGTATGTAGGCAGTTCTGATTCAGTAAGCTACTTGTCAAAGCACTTACAGACAATTTAGCATGTTTGTTTAGGTCTTTACTGGAACAACGTAATCAGTGACAGACAAGTAGACAGTTATGGGGAAAGTACACTATTCTTACCTCAAGGATCATGTGTAACATTCTGCAAGTTTTATTCAGGTCACACACAAAGAACTGCACTGTCAGCTGCTGTAATGGAGAAAAAAAGAGTTGGCTAGTTTAAAATGGAACAAATAGCTACAGTTGCTTGTTTTTCCATGTCACGTTTTTGACAAAATAATGTTGTACAATCTGAGGAGTTAGTAGAGAGACTTGCAGCTATTGGTCTGAACTCAAGAGAATGAAAACATCCCACACCGTGGTGTGGTTTAGGGTAAAATGAAATGCAAAATTGCTCTGCGTTTCCCGGAGCCTTGATTCATTTATTTTTTGAATCATACCTAACTGACTGACTATGATGTCTGACTGAAAATCCTTGCCAACACAATTCACAATTAGTAACTTACTGTTTACAGTGTTGACCTTGTGCAATACTTTTGCAGTCATTTGGGGTTTTTGAACCAGTTGAAGGTATTTTAGAAGAGCATCCCTTACAGAAATCTTTTCCATTGTGCTGTTTTCTTTTTGTAATTTGAAGTTTTATTGAGTTTTATATCACAAATATCCAGCAACAAAAAAGAAAGAAAAAGAAAAAAGGGGGGGGGGGGGCAGGTAACCTAGCAGACATTGATACAGGAAAGGCAATTATTTGGTTACAATAACGTGGTGGACATTAATACATGGCAATAATTACAAATGTACTGTATCAGATTCTTGACATTTTTCCGGTTCAGTCTTCCCAGCATCTTTTCACACGCAACTAATTCCATCATTTGTTCCGACCACATTTTCATAGTAGGAGTTTGAGGCTCTTTTCAACATCTTAGAATCAGCCGAGCACAGGTTATTAAGCCAGTTGTTAATACTATATATGCATATTTACTTAACTGTGGCACTGTAGTTTTGTCCCGAAGGAGACACAGCCTTGGTGACCTGGGTAGTAGTAGGGAAAACCATGGGACTTTCCCATAACGTGTCCATATAAGTACCGCATTCTGTCTTTAATGAGACCCATATTACTGAGTCTCGTTGGGGTGCAACAATACCTGTTTTATATTGAATACATTTCTCTGATGTATTCCCCATTGTTGGAAAGAATCCTCTCCCATGTTTCTTCATCAAGTGTACAGCCCAGGTCTTTTTCCCATATCATCCTAAGGTTCTTACATCCATTGTTATTGACCCAAGGACATAACTCATACCATTTTAATGCTCTATTGGGTTTTTTTCTTGACTGAAGTGAACTTTCCCCTTAACACAGTGTCTAATTTGTAAATACTTCCAAAGATGGCCATGTCCCTCCAGATTAAACTTCATGATACTGTTTTCTTTTGTATAGCTTTTAAACACAGTGCCTCTGTCCTTTTAACATAGCAAGAGCCAGCACTGTGAAAACACACAAACATTCAGACAAGCACACACATACTGTGCAGCAGGGAAATGAAGCGCTTGTGTGTTCCCCGTCTCACTTTTCTGTGCATTTTGTTGATGACGCAATGTGATTTTTGATTTATTTTTTTTATACGTTAAGGGATGACAGAGTGGTGTGATAGCGCTCGGTACAATGCTAAATTGTTTGCCTGCAGCTATTCGTGATCACACAGCCTCAAATTGTTTTTTTCATTCCTCCAGTGAACCCTCAGGATGTCAGCTTGGATAACAGGACATAATGTATTCATTGTTAAGTGCTGCTTGAGGGTCTATTTAAGTGTGTGTAACCTTCAGCGACAGATGGTCACTTAAACTGTGGGTCCCTTTATGGCAAAGCTACATGTAATGCCTTTTACTCACTTTCCTTTTTTGCATGTGGGAAAAGAAAGCATATGGCATGTGCTCTGACTGTAAGAGAACTGTAAGACGTAAACAGAACCATGTGCAGTAGTAAGTCATACATGGCTACCCTTCTGCAGTAGGAAGTAACACCAAAAGAAAGTGTAATTTACAAAAGTATTGTGTTGATTTCAAATCACTACCTGGCTAAGTTTTAAAGTATAAACACACTAAAACAGTGTTGCATCAACACATGGCAAGTAGGACAATATGAACTTTAGACACAACTCGCTTATTGTATTGTTTGCTCAGTGACTAAAAATTGCATCCCAGTCAAACCAATGGTTTTGTTAAACTTTTCCGGCCTACCATTGTCCTCTTTTCAATTGATTTCCTCTTTTTTTATGTCAGAATAGATATCAAGGGAGGCTTTTGAAAAGGACATCATAGGTATCTTGCCAAAAAACAAAAGTGGATTTTACTACTAACCTTCTAACACTCTTTTCTTCCATAGATGGGTGTGTGGTTAGGTTACTTGTCAAAACATGACTTGGTATGACATACTAAAATCATCATTGCGTTTAAACACAAGTTTTAGTACTAGATTTAAGATCAAGATGAATAACATGAAAACCTCCCCAGGCTATGACTGAGTCCTCCATTCAGTCCATCATCAATCACTCAGGAGTATCATATACTACTATTGTATGATTGAAGGTGCCACAAACAAACATATCCTGCTTGGCACATAGCAGAGTGCTATGTCTTTCTCTTCACCAGAAAAAGTAGGATGTTGTAGTGATAGTGAGACAGTTTCATTTATTAGTGAGAGTACTTGTGTGAGCTGTGAATTAATCACCTGCCTCATCGTTCCTGGCTGCACATTTGTGTTGCTCTGAATCCTTAGTGTTTCTTGAGCGGTTTTCCCCTTGTTTTCTAGAGAGCCTGGGCCGAGACCTGTTGATGTTGTAGGCCTGTGTGGAGCCAAAGGGGACAAAGCCAAAGTGGTTGCGACACATAACAGCCTTGACAAACTGAGTATTCACTGGACTTGTTAGTCAACCTCTATGTGGATTTGTCAGAGTCAGCTCTGCACATCTTGACACAACACAACATTCCTCTTTGCAAAACTGCTCAAGTCCTGTGGCACAAGGATGTGTTTCTGCTGATGTGTCGGGTTTGGCTAACACCAAACATACTGTTTAGTATCATGGCTTAATGCCGGTTTCATCAGACCATTGAATCTTCTGTCACTCTGCCACTCTGTCATAAAGCTGTGACCGGTGAAGCACCTAAGCGACAGTTGTGGGATGCACTGTGTCCCCCATCTCTCATATTATTTTCTGGATTAATCGTTTGATCTATTAAATATCAGAAAATACTGAAAAATGACAATCACAGTTTCCTTTAACATGCACAGCTTGTTTTATCTGACCAACAGTTTATAACCCAGAGGTATTCAGTTTACTATCATAGATGAAAAAACACAAGTTTTCTTTATTTGAGAAGCTGCAACTAGAGACTTTTTAGGCATTTTTACTTTATAATTGAAACAATAACTAAAACTTGTCACCAATTAATTTTCCATCACTTGACTTGCTTAGTATTGTGAGAATGTTGTTATAACTTCCATATTGTTGCCACTTTGTCCATACTAATTACATTTTGTTTGCAGTAAGACATGGATAGCAGTAGCAGGAAAGCAGTATTTCTTGATGTTAAAGCCAGATGTCAAAATGAATAAGATTTAATAAGATAATATTAAGACTCTTCATAAAATACCCCATCTAATCTTCCTTTATGTATGTATGGGAAATCTGGATTTGTTTACTCAAGGTTGTGCGGGGGAGCGCATCTGTGTTGTCTCAAGTTCTTTCCAGAGGTTTCAGCGGGAGTAGTTTATTGGTAGTTTATTCTTTTAGTATCGTTCATTGTTCATTTGAAGTTGGTCCATTGTTGATTTGGCCATACTTTTGTGGACCGACTAAGGGCATCGGAAGCTAAATCGCAATGTGGTTTTGCTCGCTGTCATTTATTGTTTGTACATCCTTATAATTTGCTACAGCACAGAGCAGAAACACTGAGTAGACAGACAGTGTGTAGACCACCCTGTAGCCCCTCACTGTGGTGTGGGGGGAATTTTTCTTTGGCAGTGCTTTACAGCCATTTAGCTAAAATCTGATTTCATGCAATTCTGACTTATGCTCAGTTATGTCACTGGGGAATAGAAAGATTATTTTAGGCTTGTTAGTGTAAAGGCTATTGGCCTATTAGAAAACAGCATTTCATTGACAACTAAAATGGGGGGAAAAGGGATCCAAACACTCATTTGCAAGACAAAGTCTGTCAGCGAGCTCTGTTTTCTTGTTGGGAAAGTTATATCCTTGGCTTCTACCAGCTGGCGGGCAGACATGGTACTGTACAATATAGCAAGTAATTGTAGATTCCCGTTTTTCCTAAATGAAAGGGATGGTTGTTAACAATTATATTTGCCCAACATGGAACTTGATCCAAACTTTAAAGGAAGCCCAGCAGTTGGTTGGTAAGTGCAAAAAGTCCAGAGGCTGATTTAAAAAGGTGGCATCAGCAGCCAGCATTGGAGCAGAGCACCCATTAAGGGCAAAATGTGTCCGAGCTGATAGCTCTGACCTCAACTAGCACCAAGGCCCAGATAAGACACAGCAAGGAACTGGTCTAACTCTCTGCCTGTCTGCTACATGATAAACGTTTTGGGTGTGTGAAACACACTGACAAAAAGTTAGAGAGCAGTGTTTTCCTGTGCTGACCTTCCTCTGTCATATATTAAAGGTCACCAACTAATGTTCTGCCTCACTTGCTGAAGGCTTGTAAACCAAAATAATACTAAATAATAATTCTTAATAATTTTTAATAATTTTTTATTTTACTTTTACTTTTTTGCTACAATATTTTAGAAATGGATAATAGTCTACAAGTAGGTTGTTTAGCCACCATCAAATTAGAGCAGTATTATATGTTATGGAGCTGGGTGGCTGCCGACAGCCAATCAGAAACCTATTTGATGCAGATTCCTTGTTTTACTTTTATTTGACTGGTTGAGGGTCAGTCAGAGTGTACATCTCCCATCAGCAACAAACAATGAGAACATGACAACAACTGAACATGTAACCAAGGCATTCCAGTGTTATTATCAGATACAGTTACCAGCCAGTGTGGGAGATAACCATTAATGTGATGCTTTTTATATGGTGTCCCTCAAGGGTCAATATTAGGCCCACTGCTATTTACTCTGCACATGAATAATATTTATTTTCCAACTTTAATGTAATGCCCATTTTTATGCTGATGATACCATCTTGTTTGCAATAGGCCCCAACACAAACCAGGCCCTCTCCAGGTTACAATTTAAAGCTTGTTGTCCAAAAAGACAAAATGTGTACATTTCACAAGAGCGCATCATTGATGTTCCCAATTCCCAATTCTATCCATACTCCAAATGGAGCTCTAATTGATCAAGCTACTGCTGTTGTTGTTTTTATGGAGCATTTGGTTTAGTATTGTCTACAGTATATTGTTTACATTGTTATTTATCTCCAAGTAATGTTCGTGCAGTTTGTTTACGTTATGTTTGTGGTCACACTGTTGCACTTCCTCTTTATGGTTTTTGACTCTTATCAGCTGATAATACCACTCTTGTTTGGCTGTGCTACACAAGAGATCTGTGTGAAGTGTGGGATGCTTTGAGCTTTTCACTGTTTGGGGTGTGTTACCATGGTAGGTCATCATTTTAGTCTAGGGTGTAGCTTTAATAACCATACACTTTGTGAACTGCCACCACTGTACAGGGTGTATCAGAAAGAATGCAAGGAAGTTATGAAATGTACAAATTATGTATGATTACTCAATATCCCCCTCAAAAAATAGACATAACACGTTAAAAACCGTATATGTCTATAAGCCATCTCAGCCCTAACGCACACAGCTTGTTTCAGATTGGAAAAATGACACGTCAGACTGTCAACATGTATTGGAATATTGGAAATGATGTTGTGTATCATCTGCTTCTACCACTTTAATGCCTCGTCAGAAAGCCTGTAATGAAAAGCAGACTATAAGTGCCGAACCACATACCAGAGGAGTTCTGACAGGGGATCATCAAAGTCAGCAGGATCCTCAGGCCACCATGGTTATCTGTACCAAATTTCATGGCAATACATTATTGTTGAGATATTTCAGTCTCAGTGGCAATGTACATTAAAGACATCAGTCTGCTTAAACACAAAATACATTTTCATTTCATTATTAAAATATTAGAACTTAGAATAGAGAAAGTACCAAATGTGGTTCCATGTGCAAAAATTATTAAGTGCATTTTCCACGTACATAGTGTGGAGACTGGAACTGCTGAGAGCTGTCCAGGGTAGTCTGTATAGTAAGCCTACTGCCCTACAGTCTTAAGTAATGTGTTCTGATAAACAACCATAAATGTAAATGATGAAAAGTAATGCTCATCTCGTATCAGCTAATAGTAAATGGTTATAGAGAGGGACACAATAGCATCTCTGGCATCTGAATCAGCCACTGCTCCAAATGGCTGTGGTCTCCTAAAATGTACCAGTGTTATGCAGTTGTGACACTTTGATAGATGGAGCTAACAGTATTTTAGGGTTAAGTGCAGATTAGAGTGAATAAATGTGCTGTGCTATCCAAGCTTTACTCTTGATCCTCTTTCATTGGGTGCATTTGAGGGCTTGCCTTGTGATGATATTTAAAATTAATTCATTAATTTGAGGAACTTTTATTTCAGTATTGAGAGCATACACAAGAAGACACATACTCCCAAAATGATAGATGAAGATATTATGATCAAGAGACATCATTTTGTCCTTTAATTTGATTATGAAAGGTTTAACCCAGCCCTTTTGAAGGGAATGAAATTAGCCATTTTACTATGACTGAGGTGTTTACATCTTATTCTGATCATTAGTTAGAGTAAACCTAGCAAGTGTGACACATCAAGATATTTCAGCTACTTAAAAATCTTTCTGCTATCTCAAACAAAAAGCAAAGACCATTTTTGTTTTCAGACCCTCTGAATCAAATAATGCGTTTTTTTATTTGTCATACAGGAAGAAATCTATCATAGATGAGACAAAGATAAAGGATACAATTCTTACTTTTTGTGACTGATAGTGGCTTAACTTGCTGATGAAGTGATTAATAATTGTTTTCTCATATTCAGTAACATTCAATAAAGAAAATCATTTAAAGCCACTGTTTCAAATAAATAATAAGTAGATAATAATTTTAGACATGCTAGCGGCTAGTGGCTCCATGGATGGCAATGTCGGCCCACCATCATGAAATTTTGTACGGACAGTCATGGTGCCCAGAAGATGAAGCCTACTGACAGAAGATAGTAATCCCCTAACCTTTCCTCTAGTGCTACCATGAGGTTGACATTTGTGGTTTTGAGTGAAATGTCTCGGCAATTGTTGGATTGATTGACTGACTGGTAAAATGATGTCCCAGATTTACAGTATATGCTGAGCTTTTCTACTCACTCTCATTCTTACTTGTGTCTTATTCCTTTGTCCCCTGACAGGTGGATGTTTGTTTTAAGCAGCACATGGCCTGTATTCTGCTGACAGACATGGACCCAACCACCTCCGGTCCCACAGCACATCACAATGGCCTCCTCCCTGACCTCGACCCAGCCACTGGACTCGACCCCAAGCAGGACACAGATGCCACCTGCCTCACCGTCCACCTTTACTGCCTGGGGAAGGATGGAGGAGGGGGTGGGGCCAACTGTTCAGAAAGTGTGCTCACGTTTCCACCTGGAGAGTACGTAGCAGAGGAACTGTGCATCAGTGCAGCGAAAGCATGTGGTGAGTCACAAGAGAATTTCAGTGCTGATGTCTGCCCACACACACAAAATATGGTTTAGTTTATTCATATGAAGTTTATTTGTTGAGCAATTTTCTAATATCAGTTTAATATGGGCTTGCTAAAAAACGAAACATGCATTAAATATGTTAGGAATCAAAAAGGGGGAAAAAGAACGACAATAAAGATATAGTAGTGAAAACATTTATTGTATTGTACTGTTTAATAGGGACCATGTAGGATTTGAACAATTTATAAACTCTTAGTGTCATGTTCAAAACTGTGAATAGTTCACAGGTTGTTGTTTTCATCGCCACATATCTGGTTGTTTCTGCAAGATTGTGAAGTTCTGATTTTGTTTGTGTTGGACACCTTGCTGAGAAACCACTCTAACTCTAAATGACTCACTCACTCACTCTGACTCTCTAACTCAAATATTTCGACACTGGAAATGAAACACATGTTCCAAGGCACTTGGAACATGCAGTGACATTATTAAAGGACATGATGTCACATTTCTGATGATCAGTGCAATCACAAACTATAAACAGTGTGTGAGAGCGATGCTACAGATTGTGGTCTAGCATTGTGATAATGTACTAAAAATTGTGAAGAAACAAGCAAGAATAATAACACGCATCTGCTCGGTCAAAGTTGAACTAAGGTGAGCTTGGATTTTCGAATCTGCCGGAGCAGGCTGGAGATTGTGCCAAAACGGGGAAACGCATGCTTGAATTCGTGAATAGAAAACAGAGCGAATATTCGTAAGACGGAAGTGTAATGTGACCGTACCTTTAGCCAAAACTGAGTTAGGACAAGCAGTCACCAACTGTGGTAGGCTGAAATATCTGTCAATCAAGCAAACTTCCCACTACCAAAACACACATGGGAAAAGCTTGAATATGTACATCCCTCTCAACACCAAATGAGGCAATATCTTTTGGAAGAATGTTCATGCCTCCAGTAGAGTTCAGAGTCTCTGAGAATCTGTGCCAAGGAGCGTTGAAGCTGTCGGCAGCTTGTTGTGGCCCAACACCTTATTAGGACATTTCATGCTGTTTTTTCCCCATCCGTTTATCTATAGAAAAGCTTTTGGTCACTTCGATAGAGTTGGAAGATTCTTTGAGCCAACATCCAGTAGCCATGTAATGGCAGTGCAGTTTAAAGCTCTGAGCCATTATCCACTTGGCTTAGATTGATCTCAGTCATCCAGGTAATAAGAAAGTAAATAATCAAATGGACTGGTTGACTGAAGTGTAACAGTTTTATTTTCATGGCTTCTTCAGTTCTAATGTTAGGTGTAATTAGCATTCATCCCTGTGAAGATGCAAATCCTCAAGAAGGCGCCTTTCCCCTGGTGCCCTCTGAAAATGAGGTCATTCTGATATACTGTAAATATGTTTGAAGTCATTGATTATGGACCTCTAACCCACTCTAACTTGTCACGCTGGAAGAATTCTGTTTGTGTGTGCACTTTCTTCTCTCTAAGGTCAAATTCATTCAACTTTATTTACTTACAAGATTTTTCTGGGAAATAAAGTGAGATAGGCGTTTCAGCTATCAGAGACGATCCAGTGTTTATTATGTGGAAACAGAACTACCATCTGGTGGACAGCCTGGCTTTTCGCCTTCTCTTTCTAGCAAATTCAAATCAGGAAGTTGTCGACTGTTGTGTCTGTTTTCCTCCCCGCCTTAGCTCTATCTCTCTCTGCCACACACTCTTGCTCCATTCCCCGTTGAGCCGATAAGAAACAACCTCTCTCTCCTTTTTATCTTCCGCTTTTTCTATATCCCCTTGCTTTTCTTTTTTAATTTTCAACTTCTTTTGTTCTCTTGTTTTTCTGTTTTTTTTTTTTAACTTTGCTTCTACTTTCCCTTCGTCTGTCATCCATTCTCCCTCTCATGGTTTCTCCTGTCAAACATATGGAAGTTTTTATTGGACTTTATTAGTTGTAACCCACAGGAGACAACCCACAAATGTGTACCATGATCCACAAATATCTCACTATCCACAACATATTTTTGTATTTGTGTTGTGTAAAGTCATATCCACAAATACACAGAGCGATTTGCAAATACACATAACTTACTCTGTAAACATGTATTTAATTCCACATAAAAATGTTATAGGTTTTACAAATGTAAATAGTTTCACCACAACAAATACATGAAAAGTCCTATTTACACATTTGTGGATCCATTTGTACACGTGAAATGGGTTTTACACATTTGCAGAATTTTGTCGTACCGCAGCAGATCTGTAGAAAAAATCCACAAATGTGAGGTGCAGTAACCAGCTACACCCGCAGGTGGCGACACATAAGCAGATGGACCTCCAGAATAGTTCTGGAAGAAGGCTAAAAGAAGTCTACCTAGCACATGCATCCATACAACAGGAGATAACAAGGAGAAGGACAGCAGCCTGGCTTCAATGAGGAGGTGAAACTCAAAGCAGAGCATCTTTATCAACGGTTGTGACTGAGGATCGGGTCCATCATTGGATCCATTTTTGTGGATATGAATTTACACATCACAAATACAAAAATACATTTTTGTGGATAGTGAGATATTTGTGGATCATGGTGCACATTTGTGGATTGTCTCCTGTGGGTTACAACTAATAAAGTCCAATAAAAACTTAGATTTAAACAACAATTGTGAGGGCTTTCTATGCACCCTGTCTATCTGGTTAACATTTACACTTAAGTTTTTACATGATTTCATATTAGGATATAGTATAAGTTGGCAGTGCAAGGGCAGAAGAACCATCAAAGTCAGATTTGCTAATGCAAGAGGACAGGTCGGGATGTCACATCGCCACCAGGATGAAGTCAAACATATTAACCTCCCTAGCTGACAGACCTGATATGATTGGACCTTTCTACGTTTTCAGCACAGTAAGAAAAAATCAGCTCTTTAGAAGGCAAAGATAGACAAACTGTTAAATGTTAGGTGTTATTTTGTCCAACCTCTGAATAAGATGGTATGAGGTATATTGTTAAGTTGTACAACAAATAATGCAATGAATCTCAGCTCCGAAGGTGTGAAAATACAATGATTTACTCTGCAGTTCATTGCTTACTTTGTTAATTCATATATGAAAAAATACACAGTAGGACTTGCTTATAAGCTTACTACTTCGACTTCACTTCCCCTTTTGTGGTTGAGCACACTTCCTCTTAAACATCCTCAAACTATTGCTTCACTCTTGTGAGTGCTTCCTGCCGTGTGATGACATTTTCTGTCGGGCAATGACCCACTGGGCCTGACTGATAAAACATCTTTCTACTGCTGGTGCTGCTGTTTTTAAGATGGAATGAGGAGTTGTGGGAACGGTCAGAAACAAAAACACAGGCATGTGGGACTGATACTGAATTTCTCCAAAGCAAGCTATTCTCGTCAGATGATGTGGTGAAAGTCATCCATATTAATAATGTTAGCCTCATCATGCACATTCAATGCCAGTTTGTTATGTTTCCAGTCAGTATGCTTTCTATTGTTCCTCTGTAAATGTTGATGAGGATGGAGATGTGAGATCACTGTGACAGGTTCTTTGTGATGCTGATTCCCAGGAACATGAAACTGTTCACCTGCTCCACCTCAGCTTCACTGATGTAGACAGTAGTGTGTGTCTTCGCCTCCTATTTTCTAAAAATCAATGGAGAAGCACATCACCACAGTTTAAGAAAGATATAACTCCCACGTGAAACACAAGAACAGCTAAAGTAACAATATCATTGCAAATGTCATAATATATGAGTATGGACTATTGTTATCTGAGAACACAAGTAGGCTATTTAGGAGCATACCCATTGATAATATTGTGATGCAGCTTCTGTCGTTCTACTCTGAGCTGTACTGGCAGCAGTCCTACCCTTCTGAATTCATCACTACCTACACAAGTTCGAGGGGATGCATTTAGTAAATACCAAATAATATTATTTCGCATTACCTGCAGTTTGTTCCTAAGTTTAGCTGTCAAACCACTGTACAAATCAGAGAGAGCATAATCGAAATGACACTGTATCAGTGATGACACGAGAAGTTTCTTACTTACAGAAAAGTCTAGAAGCCTTGTTCTGTGAAACAGGAACTTGAGTTTTCTCATCAAAGTTAAGTCAAATGGATGAATAAGACAGGTTTCTGTAGAGTATGCTGCTCTGAGACCGCAGACTAAGTACTCCTCAACCCGCTCAAACACGAGTCTTAGACATGTTTATTACAATTGATACTGGCCTGTAAGTCCCAACATCTGATTTACTGTTAAGGAAGGCAAACAACCCTAGCCCTTTTCAGTTCACACTTCTAGATAAATACTAGTAATAGTAATATGAGAAATTACACTAGAAATTTCATTGGCACTATCCCTCAGAAATCTGTCTGGAATAAGATCCAAGCCTTTGTTCGTGGGTAATGCAGATAGACACGTTCTTACCCTTTCCACTGAAACAGGACTTATCTTAAATACATCAGGAACAACATTTTTGTCTTTGGAAAAAGAATTCACAAATCATAGATGATGATGATCCACAAGGTAATTTAGCAACCAAACTAGCAGCAATGGTTGTAAAAAATCTATTAAAATAACTAGCTGGTGTTAATTTTCAGCAATAACATTCAATTTACCTGTCTTGATTTCTAAAATGAATAATTTATTGTAATCAGTCGGCAAATTTGAGTAGTCATTATGTGTCATTGTCAAAGCACAGTTGCGTGTGTGTGTAAAACATACAGTACATGCATGACTTTGTTTTTGTCTAAATATTAAATGTTAAAGCTCTAAAAATGTTCTTCATTTCAGACTTGATTATCAGAAATGACTGTGTGTCTATTGTACAAGCAATAGCAGGACATTGAATTTTAGTGACTTTTAGAGGGTCTGACATGTTTTCTTTCTCTTTCCAGGGATTGCTCCAGTGTACTGCAGTTTGTTCGGCCTGATGAGAGAAAGTGACCGGGTATGGTTCCCTCCTAATCACATGTTTAAACTGCACCAACCAGCCAGTGAAAGCCTGCACTTCAGAATCAGGTAGATATTTTAAGTGTGTTTTTCTATTCGTGTGTTGTTTTACACTGGGATTCTTTTTCTTATTTGATCTTCTCTGGTCTCCTTTTCTGCCCAAGATACTATTTTCCAGGCTCGTATAACTACAGCAGTTCATTGTATGCCCATCGCTATGGCATGTCCAAGGGGATGGAGAGCCCTGTGATGGATGATTGTGTCATGGCATACCAGTTTTTTCAGGTTAGTCATGATGACATACATCTCATATCAACATTAAGTCTGTTGTTTTCTTCTGTATTGGGTACTTTGTATGTTGGCATTTTACATTTATTTTATTTCTTTGTACTTGTGTTTTTAAAAATGAGAGTGCATTTTTAGTCTGGATGATTTATAGTGTTTTCTTTAAACCGGATGTAAACCAGAGGACTCATGACTAATGCCCTCTGCTTCACCTCCATCCCACTCGCTCTTTCCTGTTTTGTTTTTTTTAATATGATAAGCAGAAATGTTGGGTGGAGGGAGATAAAATATGCTTGTTTCCCTCTCTGTCTGACTGACTGCCAGTCTGTCTGTCTGTCATGTCAGCCAATATTTTAAGTTGAGAAACCAGGATGTGGGGGAGTAAGGGTGTTAAAGAAGCACAAATGTGGAACCAGGGTATGTGAGGGTTCTTTTCACGCTGTGTTTGTGTGTACGCATGTGTGTGTGCGCGTGTGCATTTTTAAATTGTTTCTTCTTTTTTCTTTCTTTCCCACATGCTGGTGTGAACTTGACACATGCAGTTGTGTTCAGCTTTGTTTTTATCTCCATTGTCACATTGACACCATGAGCTGTGTGTTCAACAGACAGGCTGAATGTTTACCCCCTACAGACGCCTTCTGTTGTAGAGCTTGACTTACGTACAGTCCCCACAACTTAACCAGTCATGAGTTTGTTTGTGAAATATTGAAGAAAAGGAGTTTCCCGTTTTAAAATGCACCTTTTTATTGTAACATACATCTTCATGTGCCATAAAGAGCTTACAATCTGATTACTGTTCATTTTCTTGTTTATTCTCATACTGTACATTCAGAGCCATGTTCAGACATGCAATTGTGCTCTAAGACATCTTGATATCCGTTACCCTCCTCCTCTCCCATCCAACCCTTTCTTTCACTTTATTCTTCTCCTTCTTTCCTTCACGGATCTGATATCATCCATTCGATTTGACTTTCTTTCTTGTTTTTTTTTCCCTCCTCCAGTGGCGTAGCGACTTTCTGAATGGCTGGGTTCATATTCCAGTGAGCCATGAGGCCCAGGAGGAGTGTCTGGGCATGGCAGTGCTGGACATGATGAGGCTCGCCAAAGAGACTGGTCAGTCACCTGTGGACATCTGCAATGACACCAGGTAGGATGCACTCACAGATTAAACTCATGCACATGCTGCACACTCTTTTACCTGAATAATGTGGAATGCGTTATGCTAGTGGTACAGTGGTACAGCTCGTGAATAACCATTTCAGAGCTCCTCGGCACACAGTGAGCATCAAGATAGTTTCATTATGTGTGTTCATGCAGCCGAATGAATTCTCTGTGTGTGTGTGAGATATTGTTTCAGTTCAAAAGGTGCACTGTGTCCATACTTTAAATGTTAATTCTCCTATGATTTCTCTTTTGTAACCAATTCATCATTAATATTATTTGTTTTTGTTTTACATTCCCTTTTGTGATGATTATTCTCCTAAGGTGCACACAGCATGTACACTGGCTGAACTGGCACAAACATACATACATAGCGTTTGCTCTTTTAACCTTGTTTCCTCTTTCACTTGTCCCACCCTTCTCCGTTTGTCCTTCCTGTTTTTTATTCTTCGTTCCCTCCTCTTTCTGTTATTCTCAACTCATTCTTTACCCAACCACCCTCCCTGATCTCCTCCCCACTTTTAGCTACAAGTCCTTCCTGCCGATATGCATGCGAAGCCGCATCCAGGAATATAACATCTTGACTCGGAAGAGGATCCGCTGTCGCTTCAGGAGATTCATCCAGCAGTTCAGTGAATGCAAGGCCACGGTGTGTAACCTCAAGCTCAAATACCTGATGAGCCTGGAGATGCTGCTGCCTTCCCTCTACTCTGAGCACTTTCAAGTCACCGACCTCTCTGCACGCGAGGTTACCATCGTCGTCATGGGCAACAAGGGCATCCAGTGGTCAAAAGGGAAGGAGAAGGAGGGAGCAGAAGAGGTGAGGACCAGCCAATGGGTTCATGTTGCCATGGTAATGCATTTGTACATTATCAGTCTGCCACAGTGGGTGTTTTATACCAATAGATGGAGCTCTAGGAGTTGGTTAAAAGAATTTGCCAATAACAACAGGGGTGCATGTGTGTACATTCTTCTTCATCAAATACAAATGCAAACCACTATTTTGTGTGTCTCCAGGAGCTACAGACATACTGTGACTTCCCAGCGGTGATTGACATCACCATCAAACAGGCCAATAAGGAAGGCTCTGTGGAGAGTCGCATAGTTACCCTCACCCAACAGGACAACCAGATCCTGGTATACTACACACTTAAACTCTTCTTCAAGCTCTGCTGCACTATCACTCTAAAATTAATTTTTTGTTTACTTTGCTTTATTCCAACCTAATCTGATGTCCACTACTGTCTGTAAACCAAATTGCCCCTTTGAGGCATTAAACCTCTAATCTGCTTGGCTGAAATCAGGATTGTAAATAAATGAGAACATACTTGTTGTCAGTGGCTTGTTACAGCAGCCGGATTTAAGAGACAGCAACATCTTGTTCTTCACTTGTTTGAAAGAAAATTTCATGACCGTCAAATTAGTTACACGACATAAACAGATGTAAACAATTTAACAAATTTCTTTAATTAAGTCTAAAGTGTACTCATTTATTGCACTAAAATGCTGAAATATATGGAGTGAAGACTTATTGTTTACATTGATTAAAGTTAAAAATAGGCACTGAATGGCACTCTTCTGCAGCCCCTCTCTTTACTCTGTGTCTCTGTCTGACCACGAAGGAACTGGAGTTTCATTCGCTCTCAGAGGCTCTGTCATTCGTGTCATTAGTTGATGGGTATTACAGACTGGTTGCAGATGCCCATCATTATCTGTGTAAAGAGGTGGCTCCGCCAAGACTTCTGGAGTGCATTCAGAGCTACTGCCATGGCCCTGTGTCGTGAGTACATGTGCACAGATATAGCACGTCACACATGAACCCGTGCACCCACAACCACAGAACCATTCTCTCACACGCACACACACACACACACACACACATTCTGTCTTTTTGATCACAGGATGGATTTTACAATTGGCAAACTACGTCGCTCTGGTAACCACCAAGGCCTGTACCTCCTTCGCTGCAGCCCCAGGGACTACGACAAATACTTCATGTCCTTTGTGGTGGGGGTAAGCTGTTTATTTTGGGTCATCAGCAATGTGAAGTACTGTGTTTCTCACATGTGACTTTATATATAGACAGGTTCATTCAATAGTTTTTAATTGATAGACATTACTAACTCGCTTCTGCAGCTGATGACCACATGCATCACAGAAGACCACCAGATTATTGTCTTCCATTGGCTGATACAATATGCCACAACAATCATGGCCTTTAGACTATAATGTAAATACAATGTGGCGCTTTGGTATGACAGTTGCTGTTGAAGTAAGTAGGAAGATGATCAAAGTCAAAGTAATCACAGCTGCATCACTACATTTAACTGAGCGTCTGTTTCTGAAAGTAAACTGTGTTTGTTCACTGGTTTCCTAAAACTCATGTAGTCACAAAGGTGTGCACACCAGAACCTCTCAGATATTACTCACATTTTCAACCACTGGAGGGAGCCATGAGGTTTGATTCTCTTATGTGTTCTGACTGACACTGACTCAATATCTTCACATTCAGCACAACTTAACTGTAATAATTTTTCTTTTGATTTTCAGTATGAAACTATGGTGGACTATAAGCACTGTCAGATAGTGAAGACAGAAGCAGGAGAGTACATTCTGAGTGGTGCGAAGAGGAGCTTCGGCTCACTCAGGGAACTTCTGCAATGCTACCAAAAGGAGGCACTCCGCACTGATGGATATACATTCCAGCTGACCAGGTGCTGCCCACCCACCCTCAAAGGTCAGTGTTCGCATATACACATACACTGATAAGAACATGTATAAACACACACATATTAACTCATATACAGTAAAATGTAGACATTCTACACACTTAAAATATTCTCTAGCACAGTTGACATCTTTCCACTTTGTCAGACCTTTGTTATTCCTTTTAAATATAAAACAGTAAGAAGAATTTTCCAGAAGGTTGCAAGAATAGGCAACAGCAACATTTCCATGATATATGGATGAACTCATATTTTAACCTGGATCAATTGTAAAACTTTGAATTTTGTTAAAAAGGGGATTATGCAAGCTGCAGACCCCAAAATTGGCCTTGATTTTTAGTGGATCATAAATCATTTGGCTGGCAGTTAAAGTTTAATCTTTAACATTTTGAAAGCAATGATTAGACAATATAAGAAAGTGATTAAAGGCAACATCCTGTATCAAGGCAACCGATTAGCCCAGAGAATTCCCTACAGGGTCTTTGACACTGTTATCTTGTTATTTTGTTACCGTTCATTCAGTTCTTTCTCCAAGTCTCTTAAATCCCTTCTGCAGCTCATTACCCATTTTAAAGCTTCTGTTTTTATCAGATGCCTTGTTTTTGAGTCAGGAACATTTTTGAATTCCTGTTGAATTTAAAGTAACCATTGACCTTCAGCTTATTTACTGACAGGCTGGATTTATTTACACACAGCTATAATTGGTAGCTTCAAACTCTGGGACACAGCACTAAATTCATTCAGCACACGGGAGCCAAAACAAACAAACAAACCACATACTGTATGTTTGTGTTCATTCATGATCAAGAACTCTAAATTAATTTAATTTTAGAATTGGTAGCTGTTGCATATTTACTTAAATTTGCGATTTAACAGGGTCACACATTGAAAACCAATAACAATCAAGTTTGATGGATCCTAATCCCTGCCCCCCTTTACCTTGTCCTTCAGATAAATCCAACCTGCTGGTGTGCAGAAACAATCAAGGGGCAGAGGTTCTGCTGTCTCCCTCGCTCCACAAACACAACATCAGTCAGATGGTCTTCCACAAGATCCGAAAAGAGGACCTCATCATTGTAAGATAATCCACTTTGACTTCTCACTTTAGCTTCTCCTCTCACCTGAAATCGGCATATAAACATTCATAGCGAGGCCATTTCTTCAGTCTTAGTAGGTTGTATTAGTGTAAAGGATTAGCTTACAACAGTATTGAAAAGGCTTCTTGTATGTGATTGTTTTGCCCTGAACAGAGACGCTATAGATTTACAATGGTGAACTGTACCTAAGTGAGTGAAATAATTGTGAAATAACACTGAATGTAAAGCCAGAATACACTGATGCAGGCCTTTTGTAGACAAAGCGACTCGTCAACATGAGTTTCAGAGTCTCCTGTGGGGTCAGTGAGGTTGCTCCAGTGAACAAAAAGACTGCCTCAATTGATCCACCTACTGTAGCTCAGTGTCAATAGCAGTCCCCGTGGATAGTCAGTCACACTCTTGCCTTGGTGACAGTCCATTTCCGTCTCAACATATTTTCTAGCACTAGAAGTTTTGTATAACAGGTCTGTCACAGGAAAACCACAGAAGCTGTTGCACTAATCAGAGAGTTCAGGGGGTTTTCTGTATTGCAATATTGTCTTCTCACTCATCGTTCAACAAGTGTTTTTTTATCTTCCTGTTCAGCTTTGTGCATTTATTTAATCCTGACCTTTAATCTGTTTTGTTGAATCTTAAACAGTCAAAGCCATTCTCATCTTTTTGGCATTAATTAGCGGATTCATTCTACTTTCTTTCTTACTACTTGGTGTTCTGAAGCACATAATAAATAATATGTTAAAAAAAAAAAAGACAAGAAAAAGACAAATTCTTTTCCAAACGAATATTCGGAAGCTTAGACTCAGAGAAAGTTGAGAAAATGCTCTCCACCTCTTTTCTAAAGAAGGTTTTCAACTTAACAATAAAATGCTTGTGTTTTAGAATGAGAGTCTGGGCCAAGGAACGTTCACCAAGATCTTCTGCGGTGTGAGGAAGGAGCTGGGAGACTACGGAGAGATACACCAGATAGACGTTGTTATCAAGATCCTGGACAAGACTCACCGCAACTATTCAGAGGTTAGTTTGTTTACTATTCAGAGGTTGGCTTGTTTACTGAGTGAGTGTGTATGTGCTTTAATTTTCTTCTCTCATTTCCTCCCTCCATAGTCATTCTTTGAAGCAGCCAGTATGATGAGCCAGCTCTCCCACAAGCACTTATTCCTCAACTATGGCGTGTGTGTTTGTGGTGACGAGAGTAAGTCTACAACACACGAACGCACACTACTGGGAGAGAGATTGTGGATATTCCCACCTGTGGCATATGATCTTATGTGTAGATGAGAGGGATATTGAGGCCAAGGCAAAACAGAATGTTTCATAGAATACAAAGAAAGGCAAAGAGTCAGTCAAACAGAGAAGAAAAAGGTTTCTGACCCACTGACCTGCTCTGTGCTGTGCTTCGACCCTTCCACTCTGACTGGATTAAACCCTCGGGATCAACAAGTCACTAATTGGCCACTGCAGTCTTGATCTTTACTCTACCTGAAACTGCCCATACACGTCAAAGCAGTGTGTCTGGAAACCTTTACCTTTCAGCCATTACTGAGTGAGACAGGAAAAAGTGCAGACAGGAAAGAAAAACAAGGTGTAAAAGCAGGGTGTTCAATTCTTTCTTCTTCTTCAGGTGTCTAAATATTAGAATAAATTCATGGGTGTTGAAAGTGTTCTGTCTAAGTCATAGCTGCTGTCAACGTGCCATTGAAGAAACCACAGCTACAGTAAACCACTAAGTGGTTAAATGGGAGTTTTAATAGAAAGAGTCTTGTTTAGAAGATGTTTTGTATGAACAATAGTGACTAATACAATAATCTCCCTGTCAGACATGATGGTGCAGGAGTACGGTAAATTTGGTTCACTGGACACCTACCTGAAAAAGAATAAGAGCTCTGTTAACATCACCTGGAAGCTAGAAGTGGCCAAGCAGCTCTCCTGGGCTATGCACTACCTGGTAAGCCTGCCAACATAATGCAGTCTGCCCCATACAGGTTGTGTAGTTTGTGTAGGGCAGACACATTTACACATACTGAAAGAGAAATACCTTCAACTAATATGTAAATAAAGCCAAGCGTTTAAGCAGGACTTACTTTTCTTTTGTACTGGATCACATTTTAGTGATTTGCTTACACCAAGGTAATTTATGTTGTCCCTGCCATATCTGCACACAGGAGGATAAGAACCTCATTCATGGAAATGTTTGTGCCAAGAATGTTCTTTTGATCAGAGAGGAGGATCGGATGACGGGCAGCCTGCCCTTCATCAAACTCAGTGACCCGGGTATCAGCATCACTGTGCTGCCCAAAGAAGGTGAGATACATGGCGGCATGTACTGTCCTGATGTGAGAAGACCTTGCACCTGTGTGATGCCATGTGGGAGATGCCATGTTGCTTCGGTGTTGATTGTCTCTGTTTGCTTTCTTTTTCTCCATCCTCGCTGTCCATCTCTACCTTCTATTCCATTCATGTCTCTCCTTCTCTTGGTGCTTCTATGTCCCCTCATGTCCGTCCATCAGTTCTGGTGGAGCGTATCCCATGGGTGCCCCCCGAGTGCATCGAAAACCCCCAAAACCTGAGTTTAGCCACAGACAAGTGGGGCTTTGGGACCACCCTTTGGGAGATCTGCAGTGGCGGAGACAAACCACTCAGCACCCTGGACTGCTCCAAGGTCACAAACACAAAGGATGCATAGAGAGTTCTGACTTACCGAGAATGATCTGTATTAAAGGAATAGTTCGACATTTTGGGAAATGTTGAATTAAGTGTAAAAACAGAGTTACCGCTGGCTGCCTGGCCTCACTGCTCCCAGCAGGAAATAGTTCCAGTGTCCTTTTTGCTCTTTACAGATGAGCCAGGCTAGCTGTTTCCCCTTGTTTCTAGTCATTATGCTAGGCTAAGCTAACTGGCTGTCACTTCATATTTACTCTACAGACATGAGAGTGGTATCGATCTTCTCATCTGACTCTGGGCAGAGAAAGCAAATAACCGTATTTCCTAAAAATGTCAAAGTGTTCCTTTAACTTATGCAATTTGTTTTTAAATTGAGAAGAATGAATTGATTATTTTAAGAATGTCTTTGTATCATCTGTGCCCACTACCTTTACCGTTTCCCAACCCAGGTTCTGACTTTTGCCCTTTTCCTCTGCAGAAGAACTTGTTCTACGAGGACAGGCACCAGCTGCCGGCTCCTAAATGGACAGAGCTTGCCAATCTGATCAACAGCTGTATGGACTATGAGCCTTCACACCGACCCTCCTTCAGAGCAATTATCAGAGATCTCAACAGCCTCTTCACGCCAGGTAGGCAGAGAAAATGAAAACAGATGTACAACCTTCCCACACAGATCTATTGATCATGTAGACATGCTACGCCCTACACACACTCACTCATCATCTAGGTGTTTATCAAGACTTTGTATGAAATGACTTTGCCATTACCTTGTTGTGTTGCAGACTATGAGCTGCTGGTGGAGAGCGATATGGTGCCCAACAGGACAAGAGGCTTTGGCTTCCCGTGGGCCTCCGAGAGCCAGGAGCCCGCCCAGTTTGAGGAGAGGCATCTCATCTTTCTCAAGCAGCTGGGCAAAGTGAGACACACACAATTTATTAAGACTTTTCGTTTTGTTTTACTCTCTTTTATCTCCTTCAAAATATTTAGATAATGTCTTCAGGCGTGCATGCTTTTTAATAGCTTAGTAGCTTGATCTTTCTTCTTGCTACCTCTGTAAAACAAATATTTATTAAAGCATTAAAAGAATTTCACTGGAAAAGCTGGATAAAATAGCAAAATCTGTTAAAACCTCCTCAAATGTTCATGCTCTATGTTTATGTGCTAAATGGGTATATCAGATAAATCATAAACAGTAGCAAACATTTAACCTAAATGACTAATCAGCAGTTTCCGCTGTCATACCAGATATTCTCATGATATTTCATGGACAGCATGAAGTATGGCCAGCACAATCTGATATGAAAGTAAAACAATTTCTGAAGGAATCTTATTTTCCATATTTCTCTGTAAATAATGTGTATTGTTTCCTGTAATAACTGATTAAGCATCTCACTGATTCCATCCCAGTTAATGGAAATGCACCAACTGATACTTTGCAACATTAAAAAAAGCTTGTAGCTCTTGTTTCTATACCTCTTAAATCTGTTCTCCAGGGAAACTTTGGTAGCGTGGAGATGTGCAGGTACGACCCCCTGCAGGACAGCACAGGGGAGGTGGTGGCCGTGAAGAAACTACAGCACAGCACAGCCGAGCACCTCAGGGACTTTGAGCGGGAAATCGAGATCCTCAAATCCCTCCAGCATGAAAACATTGTCAAATACAAAGGAGTCTGCTATAGTGCAGGTACGAGCATGTTGTCTGACATCTATATGTACAATTATGTGCAATTTCTGTCACACAAATTATGTTATTTCTTTCAGACATTTCTAAGATCTGGATTCTTAAGTGAGATCTAGGAGGGGTTCAGTGTTCTTTTTCACTCCAGTGACAGCGCAAACCTTCTTGACCAGCTTGTTCGGCCCACAACTGTTCCTTGATTTGATATTACCACCCCGGCTGATTTTGTTAAACATAATAACGTCTTTACAGTTCCCGCATTTGTTGCCTAGGGCGTCAATGACCATGCCCATGAAACAAATAAATCTAGATTTTCGCAGAGGCCTCCACTCCTCCGCTCACGCGTCATATTTTCTCTCTTAAGTAATCCCACTTAACTTCTTTGTTTCTGCAGGACGAAGGAACCTCCGGCTGATCATGGAATATCTCCCCTACGGCAGCTTGAGAGATTATCTCATCAAACACAAGGACCATTTTGATTCCATGAAACTGCTGCACTACGCATCACAGATTTGCAAGGTAATGTAGCGCAGTAGGTGGAGCAGACTTTGTGTAACCCCGCCTTGACATATTTACATGTTGGTGTACTGAGCATTTTCAAGTCAATCAGGGCTTTACAGAGCTCGGCAGGGTGGCTGAATAGATGTCTTACCGAATGTGTGTATTCCATTTAGTAACAACATGAGTGCACATGTAAACCAGCTGTCTTTCTCTGTGTGATTACATTCGTACTTCAGGGTATGGACTACCTTGCCATTAAGCGATACATCCACAGAGACCTAGCCACTCGAAACATTCTGGTGGAGAGCGAGATGAGGGTGAAAATCGGTGACTTTGGCCTGACCAAGGTGCTGCCGCAGGACAAAGAGTACTACACTGTGAGAGAGCCCGGGGAAAGCCCCATCTTTTGGTGAGGAGGATGTTGCACGCTGCATGTGTTTGTCAGCCAGATGTTCATATTTTCATATTTTTGTGGGTTGACTTTTATGAAGATAAAAAAAAAATTGACTCTGAGAATGTTTTTGACTACATGTCCTACAGCTGTGGTAAGTAATGTAACCCTCTGTGACTGATCTTTAAACACAGGTGTTAAAGATAACACAGGGAGAAAAATATGATTTTGTTTTTGTACGTCCAGACTTCCGTCTGCTTATAATGTAGGACTATTGTTGACCGTAATCTATTATATACATCACTGCTTATATGTATGTTATAATGTGTTGTGGTATTTTCCAGGTATGCTCCAGAGTCACTGACAGAGAGCAAGTTCTCTGTGGCATCAGATGTTTGGAGTTTCGGTGTTGTCCTCTATGAACTCTTCACTTACAGTGACAAGAACTGCAGCCCTCCAGCGGTACTGCACTTCTTTCTTTTTTGAACTTTTATATTATAGTTTGACAATTTGACTTTTCTGTCACGTAACCACTTTCCTATTCGACCCTTAATTTCTTTGTCAACTGTCTGACTAACTTAACCACCAGTGTTATTCGTTTGTAGTGTTGTTGAAGAAATCAGTTGATTGAGCACTCAAAAACAGGAAACACTTTTCATCACCCTGCTGTTTTCACTAAAGCCAAACTACTTTTGTGTTCTAGGTGTTTATGGACAAGATGGGAAATGAAAAGCAGGGCCAGATGATCGTCTACCACCTCATAGACCTGTTGAAACAGGGATATAGGCTGCCTGCTCCTGATAATTGTCCAAAGGAGGTCAGTAACTCTATGCACCAAAAACTGCAGAAAAAAGCACCACGTCATGTCATTTTAGTTTGTTTCTGTGTTAATGTTCTTGTTCTGACGCTTCCTTCAGATTCACAAGATGATGACAGAGTGCTGGAGCAGTGAGCCGACACTGCGTCCTACTTTCAAGACATTAATTCACAGCGTGGAGACAGCAAGGACGGATGTGCCGCATTGATCCCTGAACCTTTGACCTTTAGGTGTTTAGTCGTCACAGATCTCAACAGAACAGTGAATGTCTTTGTGACGTCTGGGTTTACTGCAGTGATGCGGCCACTAGTCTGAAATATACTTGTTTTCGTTTTTTATTTCGGTGCTCTGCATGTCTGTCGGACTGATTAACATGATGATGAAGAATGGTGAGATCCACTTCTTTATACTGTATACAAATGATCGGATTAATTAGTACACTACATCTGACTCAGACACCAAACCAAAGATTATTTCTGATGCCTTTAAGGTCATTTCAGTAAGGGATAAATGATTTTCTTTGTTATTTCTACATGTGTTTTACAAATTGATTTCGACGATAGTCATGGACTGGAGAAAAGATACATTCCAAGATTTTCTCTACTTTGTTACTTATGTTTAAGCCATAAAGTCAATATTAGTACAAAAAATGTATAAATCACCAACAAGCAGCATTTTGTTAATACTCAGTGCTTTGATTTTGTACTTTTACTGTTACAAAATGAGCAGCAGCTTATTTTGTTTAACCAAAGAGGCCATAGGATTGGTCAGACCTCAAGCTCACTGCACTGCTCATGTGTGGCTGAACCTTTAGGAAGGACTCCCTGTGACAGACTTCTGCTTGATAGTTTTAAGACTGATGAAAGGACAGACCATAAATGTAAAGCACCTGCTGTACTTCTGTCACAAGGGGACCCACTATGAACATCTCTACAAGTGTCAGATTCCTGCGTTCACCGTCGATTCGTGTTTTACAGATTTTCATTGCACATCGAGGATGATTCTGCGTTTTTCTGAGCTGATGAATCAACAGGAGTCCTGTTTTGAGTGGTGTTGAGTGAGTTTTCTGTGACTACACATCTTTCCACACAGTAGAGGTCAGCCTCAACACAACGCGCCTGTTACATTTGTTTACATCGTTTCATGCAATGTGGAAATAATGAAATACATTAAAAAGAAAGCAATAACTGCTCATCAATCTCTGTGAACTGGGTATCTAGTAGTGTCATATCATGGACTCAAACAATATTCTTTTCTATTCTTTATTTTTAAGGAAACTCTGGAACATGATGATATTGCTTATGTAATTAGTAACCTGTGTATATTTTATAAATACAGTATGAAGTTTTAAATGTTATAAGCCTATACTATCTGAAGGAAGAGGCTTTTATTTTCTGCAGTAGCTTGTTGTTACAAGCCATGGGGTTGTGTTGATGTTTATATATATATATATATATATGTTGAACATGTGTATGCGATATGATGTGCATTACATTGTCGGCCACAAATGTATCAGTACTCACCAAGGAATGTATACTTTATGTACCAAATGTTAATGACTGAAGGAGGTCGGTCAGTATTTGGGATTTGAGTTGAGAATGAGAGATTGTCGGTTTCAGTTGCTATGATGCCGCTGATGGAAAATGTTGCCTTACGGGTTATGTTTTGTTTTTGCATATTTTGTACTCTCTATTATTGTGATGTGTGTCTAAGGCCAAATATGATGGGGTTTTTTCTTCACTTTTGTGGCCATGTGAATGACATTAAGCCAGTTTGTCATCTGATGGCAACATGCGACTACCTTTTCATTCATTTATGTGTGTACATAGATGTAAATATTGAAAGATGGATATGTAGTATTTTCCAGGTGTGTATATACTTTTATTAAACAAAACATACTGTCATACTATGGACATGAAAATTGTACTTTTTTAATCTAAGTGTGGCTTCACAGTCAAACAGCTTATAGGTCTTTCAAATTTTTTTTTTTTTCTTGTGAAGATGAAGGTTTGTACATAATGCTGTAAAATGATTTCTACATTTAGAGCAACCTATTGTGGGGTTTTGTGCAGGCAGTTAACTTCATGTTTTAGCTGCGTCAGAAAGGATTAAAAGAAAAGCTCTTTTGCAAGTGTCCTCAGGGTGTTGACAGAAAATGTTCAGGCAGGCTTGTAATGTGGTGAGCAGAGGCCAGCAATAAGTTCACAGCAGCCTAAATGACATTAATGTGTGATATTGGCCTGCTCATACTGCTAGTATGAATGGAGTTTAGTCAGATAGTCTGTAGGCGAGAACACGGACAACATATGATACGGCTCACCATTTCATATTAACACAGTATTTAAAATTTATTCTCAATGATGCTGAAAGGACAAACAGTACATGATCTTCCTTTTAAACAAAATATCAAACAAGTGAAGAGAATAAAGGAAGTATTATGGCAGAGAGACATGAAGTTGGAGTGATGTGATGAGTCTTTGTAATTCAGTTGGTCATTACTGTTTTGTATATTCTGTGCAATAAGACACGAGTGGGCTAACCGCTACCTATAGCCTATTAAACAGCAGATGTGAACTTGCTCTCCTCCTTCTCTCCACAGCTGTACACTGTCCATTACTACCTTTACCCCTCTGCCATCCCTCCTCCTCCTCCTCTACTCCCTGCCTCAGCACAAGCGTCCGATATCATTTTTAGTACAGCCCTGGCTACAGCACTTCCCCGCCACACCAAGAGAAAAGTTCCTCTTCTTCCTGCTTGGTATGGGCCAGTCGGCTGCAGCTGGGTTCTCGTCTCGCTCGCCTAAAAGCGCGGACGGTGGAGACTTCTCCAGCGGGGCCTGCTGCACATCTCCTGCGGCCCCGTAAAGAGCCAGGAGGTCTGCCAGGGAGCGAGAGGGGGCAATACGGAGAGGGGAGTAGTTTTCTGTGAGCTCTGCGCCGGGTTGCCAGGTGTGCTGGCTGTCCTCCACTGTAACGTCACTGAGGGAACTCCACTGGAAGGGATCTGGAGAAAGAAAAAGGATAGAATATAAAGCTTAACCGTACATCATTTGTCAGAATATGTTAATGAAAGGTGCTTTTTGGAGGACAAATGGTGAACATGAGCTGACCATGGTGCTGAAATGAGGCGCGATCAATCAGCTGTCTGACTGAAATGTGGGGGGAATTGTCGACTGATTAAAACCCTGTGGCAGCCTGTAATAACTCACAATCTAACGTGTTATGTAGAAATCTACAAATGAAGAAAGCAATCAATTAGAGTTAGCCCTAATTAGTTAATCCTAACCCTAACCACCACTTCTTCTCTTCAATCATCTTTACTGAGAAATCAATTGCTTACACTACACCATGGCTACATCAGAATATATTTAAAGACATGTTAAAGGTAGATTTTTACAAAGTTACTTTTTAAAACATGTCTGTATACATGTGAAAACCTTTTGTACTGTTATTTTTATATACATAAATTAAGCAATTAATGGAAAAGTTAACTCACCAGAGTCCCCCTCTGTGGATCGTTTCCACCGGGAGCCTCCGCAGGTGAAAATGACGGCTCTGATGAACTCTCTCCCGCACAGTTTCACCCCGTAGTCCCTCGGCATCATCAGTCTGCTCATCATATCAGCCTTCACGCAGCTGCATATGCCACCGACACACACCACCGCCACGGCGAGACTCAATCTCCAGAGCATTTCTTTCCCCCTCTCCTCTCACAACTGAAACGGAACGAGCCGGCTGGTTTGCGCTGCGCAGGAGGGTCAGCTGAGTTCTACTTGAGATCTGATCAGTGTTTCAAATCCTGCTGGTTTCCTTGTTTCTTTCTGTTAGAGTGTTCTGTTGCAGCCCGTTGAGCCTGAAGTTTTTAAAAGATGCTTCTGTTTGTCTGTCTTGCGTTGCAGAGCAGACTTTGCTTTCCTCTTCTTGTACTCTCTACAGTCCTACCTAGACACTAGTTCACTCATCAACTTATGTGTTCAACCCCAATCCCTCCCTCCCTCCCTCCCTCCCTCTCCCACACGTCATTTAGACTGATGACAATGACGTACTTGAGTGATTTCTTTATCGTAGTAATATTAGGAGAATGTGCACATTACTCATACACTAGTTGAAGTGATGATTTTCAAACAAACTACGAAGGCATGTATGACGTCTTGTACACTTCACAGGCAAGAAATTAAGATTTAAAGTGGTTTAGGCTTCTATTAACAGTGTGTCAATGTAAAAAAAGGGATGTTTGGTGTTTATTCAGGGTATTTGGAGCTTTGCGTCACAGAAGCTCCTTGTCACAAAAGACAATTGGAGAAGAGAAAGTCTTTGCAGTATTTCTTTTTATTGGATTTACAAATATAGTTATGATAAACGCATAAATATCAGCACCTTGTAATATTTTACATCCACTGAATATGACTGTGATAATAAAAATATGAGTTACTGGTGCACCAATGCTAACTATAGCTTTGGTATAAAGCTCCTTAGCACTCAAATTCAACCGTGGCAAATGAACTTTTTTGGTTACAATGACCGAACGTTTTAGTGATACAGTTTGGGGGAATAACAATCTTCTGCTGTCATGACAAATGTCTGCTGTTGAGAATCTTTACAATTAAAACTCCATTAAGTAATATTTTTGATATATACTTTGATCACTCTTTAGCTGCTTTCATCATCTGGTCTCCGTTCGAGCAAAGAACAGAAGAGCTGTCAGAAGAGCTTTGACAGCGGGTGTATCAGTTAGGAAAAGTCAGATATCTGATGTGTCTATTGAACCAAAGTAGAGCTAAAAAAAACGTGAACATTGCATTGATACATGTCCGGTGGCAAGAAAACATACACCAATGAGATTTTCATGTTGCTTTGTGTCTGCCTGATGTGCAAGTAGGCAACTGTTTGCTAAAACATTAGCCGTACTTTGTACAGGATACGTTACTGTGAGTTTGTTTAGGAGTCTTTCTGCCCTCTAGTGGTCACAAATCACTTCATGCAGCTTTAACTAAGAACATAATTAAAAAAGTAGTAAAAAGTATATGTGTTGAGACATACGCTCAATTCCAGATTACATACTGAGTCAGATGTTTTTTACTGTGTTGAGTCTGGAAAACTGACAAAATAAACTCAAACAAGACGGCATGCAAACTAAATACTTTTTAGTGTTTTTGAGTGTGTTGTTGATGCACACGATACAGGAAATGGAGCTGCGCACAGCTGAGAAAAATAAATTCACACATATTATATAATTTCATGTTAGTATAAAATGGTAAAGTATGTTGATATTTTGGGATATTAACTGGTAATACAGTATACTATGACCAGTGAGTATGATCAGTGTGTAGTTTATATTGTCTAGAATTAGTATTTCGTCTGGAGTTGGGACACAGCTTTAGTCTCTGGGTGACTTAAGTTACAATGGTTAAATATACTTAATGTTACAGATTTATTTCATGATACACTAAAGTAAGTACTGACAGTGTATTACTAACTAACCGAAGTACTGAAGTATATTGAAGTATTGATTGGAATTCTTCCTTTTTAAAGTACTTACAACGGTGATTCAGTGCTGAAAGGGTTTGGCTACTGACGCACCTCTAATAACAATAGCCACAAAAACAAGCCATTAATATTGAGACTACTTTGACTCGAGGTCCATGATATATAATTAGTGCAAATCATGGACTCAATAACGTCAAAAAGGCAGTCGGTATTTGACATTTCTTACATAATTAAGCAAAAGCAGAATGGGTGAATGCATCGACTGGACGATTATGATTTTGTCTCAAATAACCAACAAGTCATTTCTCCAAGAAGGAGGTAAGGCTGCTTTTAGCGCGGCGGGCCTTCTCTATGCTATCGAACGTTGGAGTCCCAAGAGGCAAATCCAGACGGTCGTGTTCAGACGTCATGATACTCTCAGCCTCCCCTAAAAGGTACAACGGGAAACAAAGTGAGGCTTAACGTATTTGTATTATAGCTGGGTTTAGTTTGTTTAGTTTTAGTATGTGTACATACAGCATATATATGTTGTTAACAGCACAAAAAATATTTCTTCATTTGAGGTTTAGACATCGATTAATGTAACAGGAAACCTGCTATGTCTTACTGTGTAGACTTAATGTGACAAGAGTGTGTGGGTATATTTTGATACACAGATGTTCAAATATTACATATACTAATGTCTGACCAACCATTTCATTACATTTCTATGCATTTGCAATAGTGCTGCAGAATTACTTAACTTTTGTAATGAAAGCATTTTTGTTTAATAAACTTGGCTGAAGCAAATGTGGCTGAAATTCAATGAATCTTGAAAATAAAAAGGTGCTTTTGGCTGCAGTATTTATTTTAAGCTGCTGCCCTTGAAACAGAATATTGCTCAGAATCAGGATTTAAAGGTGTGGTTTCACAACAAAAAGCATAATTTAAACTGTATGCAAAATGTTAATGTGAAGCAAACGGATAAAGCTTATTTTTTCTGGCCAGCATTAAAGCTTTGCTAATGTGGGGCGATGACGATAATCATGGTAACTGCTTGGTCTTACCTCTCATACGATAAATAAGTGTCCCATAGGCGCTATCCACCTGGTAGGCAAATATGAAGCCGAGAGGAAAGATGGGAACCAACAGGAGTGGTCTCTTTCTTTTAATGGCACTGGAAGAAAAGTATAGAGGCAAAGGGAAGAAAATGACAACACAATTATATTTTATTACAGAAATTGAATTTGTGATTTGCATTAAAATACACACAGTGATATAGTAGTCAAATTATGTTGACTTTTTGGATTTTTTGCAATACCTAAATCCTGCAAATATAGAACGACAAATTGTGGAAAACGTCAAGTGAGTCAGACTCATGTCCACTGAGTTACAGCCATTTAAATGTCAGTTTGCTGTAGCGCTGCCTATAGGTGGCTTGTGGTTTTTACCAAGACTGTAACAGTTAAAGGCCTACACAGTTAAACTTGATGTGATCACTGCGTCTAACACTTACAAAAAACGCCATACATGGAGCTGCACCAGGAAAAGGCCACTGGACAGTGATTCATGTAATACTGAAGCTGTGAAGACTCAGGTCAGTGAGGATCACACTTTACAAGCCGATACAGGTTGCTCTCTCACTGTGCATTACTACTGTGTGTGTGTGTGTGTGTGTGTGTGTGTGTGTGTGTGTGTGTGTGTGTCTCAGAAACAGATCATCTCTGAACTGACCTCTGTGAGCATTAATACAAAACTCACCCTACAGTGAGTCCCAGTGTAGCCACTGTAAAGAAAGTGCCAAAGTAATTGAGAAACTCTCTGGACCAGGCAATCTGCATCGCCATCTGTCTCTCTCTCATCTGGTTCTGCATCAGGATCTGACGCTCCATCTATGCATGCACACACACACACACACACACACACACACACACACACACACACACACAGGAGAAAGGACACAGAAGACGTCATCAGGTGTAACAGACCTTTACAGCCAAATATGGACACTGCTCTGAACAATGACCAGAAAAAAAAATACAAATCAACAAGTAAATAAAATACTAGAGCCTGGCCGATATATCGCTAATATTAGCTTATCACAGATATATAGGTATCAGTATTCATGGGGCCAACAAAAAATGCTGTAAAATGTCCCACTCAGTAAATATCTTGGTCATAATTTGCTAAAAACTAAATCTAATGGATATCTTGTTTGTTATGTTTATGTGAAAAAGATTAATATTGGTCAATATAACTATATAAGCTTTTATGCCTCAAAAATCAAGTATCTGGGTCCTCCACTCTCCAATTTGTAATACAAAGCATTTCAAGGACATTTCAAACATGTACAATGCAGAAGTCCAGAGGAGCTGCTCCATATTTCAAAGAAATCAAAGCAATACTAAACAAGGGAAAGATTCAACAGGTAAAATCTCACAGTGTTATGCAATTAAAATGGCAACAAGAGAAATAAACGGTATCAGTACAGCTGGATATCAAAGCAGTGAGACAGACAGGCAGAGGGACAAAGAAAGTGTCAAAGGAGCGAGAGACAGCCAGTCCACTCGCAGAAACACTGCATCCATGCTGATGAACCTCAGTCAGATGAATCTTTTGTCTGCAGTTTCCTGTCTGACAGTCACTCACATCTACATGCACAGAAACACATGCTCCCTGTATAACAATTTCTACTGAGTGACATTCTCATTTAAAAAGCCTTTATTGCCAAAAAGTGAACGTGTCAAAGATGAGCTTTTATTTCCACTTAACAGGAAAGTGACACTAACTTGCTGACGATGCAGAGTGACCGCGGTGCCATTCGAGTGAGTCCATGACGTGAAGCGGATGACATAAATTACAACATGTCGGAGAAGCAACGTTTTGATTTCTGACTTTCGGCCTGTGTTCACGAGCAATTATGTATATCTGCATTAATTTGAGGTCTGCTGCATATAAAAACATTTTTCAAATAGGATGACTGAGTTGTGGCAATGAATGAATTAAAAAAAAACGCCTCTACACATAACATACCACAGGAGTTGCAAGCAACTAACTCAATGGTATAAATAATTGCAGGGCTTTGTACAGAAAAACTACTACTAAACATGCACTTTTTTGCATGCTCCTACAGTACTACAGTGCACGTTGCCTACATTTACTGTAAAGTTTTAAGAATTCTTTAGGAACCGCAAAGAAATAATGTTCGATTTGGGCTGCTGTGGAAATTGAATCATGTAGGTAATTAACAGCCGCATTAGGACATATCACCCATTTTAAAGCTGTTTTACGAGGGAGTCGGCTTCATACTGACCAACTCCCAGCACTAAATGTGTTTAACTTGTCAAGTGGGATAAATAAGGGCAAGAATGATCAATCGACCCTCCGTCAGGGCCTGACAGTACAGTAGGCATGAGAAATTGATTGCTGTTTGTTCATGCATCAGTTATGTAATGGTCCTGAGCAAATATAGTTAATATTTCTGCAATAAGAAAAGCGATTGGGAATGGTTTAACATAACCTATAAAATGTTTTTTTGATTCTCTATATAATCCCACCTCTCTTTGTCTCTGTATAGTGTTAAAAAGTCATTGTGCACCTTATTGTCGTGTGGCTGCCTCTCATGTTTATCCAGCTCTGCTTCACCTCCACGTTTTGATGAACTTATTCTGTCTAAGGACATAATAGGAGTAGAGACACTGATACTGTCTCCCAGGTGAAAAAAAACCAAACAAAATATTTCACATAAAACTGGAAAGTAATTCTAATTCACCACTCTTTAATTATGCAGTTTTGCATCCTGTAATAACAGGAACTGACACCACACTAATCAAATACCTTCCGTGGTTAATGCATGACACATTTTTTCTCCTGTTGTGACGCTGTGAACAACATTAAGTGGGGTGATTTGATGACTGAAATGCGTGGCTACTAATAAACGTCAGCAGTAGAGGAGAAGGAAAAAGTATAAAAATTAAGAAAACAGCTCTGGAGGGTAAAGCGGTAATCACCGGGCTGAGACATCACTGGCAGGCAAACAATAATTCCTGGCCTGGTGACATTTCATTTTAGTTCAAATCAATCAATGACTGATTTTAGAGCTGAAATGATCAGCTGACTAATCAACTATTTGCCTTATATGAGCCTAATTTGAGTTCTGAGTTTTGTGTTTTTAATGTACGCACCTATTGTTTTTGTTGAGTTTGCGCTTTGTACAGTCTCTTGTTGAGTTTTATGTATTTTAAAGGCCCAACTAGGGACGGGCATTGAAAATTAGCTTAGGCTATAGATGTGTGCTGTGGTGTGGCATTGATTTATGCTACATACTTGTCCCCATACAAACAAACATTAAATAAAATATCTTTGGATTTTGGACTGTCGGTTGAACAAAAAAACAATTTCAAGATGTCACAGGGAATTTGTGATTGACATTTTTCACTATTTTCTGACATTTTACAAACCAAACATTTAATCGATTAATCAACAAAATAATGATCAGATTACTCCATAATGCAAATGAGCATTAGTTTCAGCCCTACTATATTTATACAGTGTCTTTAATACAAAAAGAGATGTTGGCTTTCAATTTTAAAAAATCCCTTTGAACACATTTAAGGTGAAAACAAAAGCCATCCATAGTCATCACCCAATCATAAGCTGGGAACACAGGTATGAAACTCTGTGTACACTTGAGAAGTTTCTACGTATATTTTTCTACTTTTGTTCGTCATGAAACTTTTCCCTTGGCAATCCGTTACTGTAACCAAGCTGACTTCACCTGCCAACCTCTCTAGGAAGGAGGAAGCTACATCACAGGGGTGATGCATTTTATACCCACTCTGGGTGGAGTAATGTTTCACATTCTTGGAAATCACAGCAAGATTCTGTAATCAACAGTGTTTGTTCTCAAATTGCCGGGTCCGCTGAGCTAAATTAGTGAACAATAGTGACCTCAAGGATCCCTCATTAAAATTAGACAAAGTGAAATGGAAACCAATGCAGCAGGTGTCGTTAATGAGTCAAGAATATAATTGTGTTTCGATTAGACCCCTTTCCAAGGATATCAAGGGGGAATTACCCATCCACTCACAGAGCCATTATGATCCTCAGGAGCGAGAAATGTGTAATGAAAGAGATGTCACCTCTCGTGAAGTCATCCCATCTCTCATCTGGGTCACAAAACAGGAAGTAAGGCAGAGACAGTGGATGTTTGATTTTAATATACTAAATCTGGAAACTACCTACTTCCTGTCAATAATTTTATCCCTTGAGTCACCTGCTTGTACGTTTCTTTTAAAGAGGGTGTAGAATATTCCAATGGAGATACAAAGTCGTTCAAAAGAGGAGGAAATGGAAAGTCATAGTGGAGATGAATCCGAGTATAATCAGTATAATCAGTATAATGTGTTAAAACAAAAGCCAACAATTGGTAGCTTGCCACTTGGTTGAATGGCACCACTCTCACTGGCTCATGAAAAGTCTGCTTGAATGATGCATTCAAGTGCAATAGTGCAGACTGCAAAAATGACTTCCCTAGTCAGAAATTAGCTTGCGAATGCAACGCTGTTATTAGGTCTGCAACTAACTATCATTTTCTATATCGATTAATCTGTCTATTATTTTTTCGATCAATCGATTGATCCTTTAGCCCAGGAGATGTGAAAAAACAGAGACAAAATAACCATCACAAGAGCCTAAGGTGACACCTTCAAATGTCTAGTTTTGTTCCACCAAACGTCCAAAACCCAAAGATATTCAGTATACAAAATAAAGCAAATCCTCTGTAGGTGTTATATTTTGTTGTATGTTTTTCACAAGGACTGTAGATGCTAATTAGCTAAAAGCTAAACATGATGTAATTGTTGTAATCTGTACATGAATAAACAGTAAAGAAAACTGTATTGCTGACTCTTAATGTCAGAGCCCTCCACCAACACATGAACCCCCATGAATTTTTGGATAAATTACAAATGAATTTATAAACAGACAAGGTAATTGATAATAAACATTACATTATTCTTAACTCCACTGCCAACTCTCTAACTTCAGATGGCCCAGACAAAAGCCTGCAAGAGTAACATCAGTATTTGACCTCAGCATCATCAGCACTGACGCAGCTGATATGGAATTGAGTTTCAAATATGTGGGAAATCCTACTGGACATTAAACTCAGCTTTGATGGACCCTCCAATCATAAACACCAATCATAAACTCTGCCAGCAGAAGCTCTCCACCATCCGGAAACTCCACGCCCTGTCTGTTGCACCCCAACTACCGCTTGCCTTGTATCAAAGCATCAAACCAGTCCACGTCTATTTGCTCCATCTGCTACTTCACCACACTCACAGTCACCAACAGGAACAAACTCATCAAAACACACACACAGCCACCAAATCCACTTCCAGCCTCACAGATGTGAACACAAATGATGGTAATATCCAAATAACTCAATGTTATGCTCAGATCTTGGATGTGTAAAAAAAGACAATTTGTGCTTTCTGTCAACATGACAGGAAATTGGGTGTCGTTTGAAAATGTCCAATAGTAGCGCAGATACAATCGACGAGTTTTGGTAGCGATACCAAAAGAATATATGAACATGTTTCTCTATAAAAAAAAACCTTTTTATTAATTTAACAGAAAAAGCCAAACTTCTCAAATGTTATCTAAAAAAAGCAACCAGTCTATAATTTGATTTTTATTTTTATTTAATCAGGAACTATCAGATAAATTAACAAGATTATGAATCCAACTGTCAGCTTTCGGGACTTGACAGTTCTAGTCCTACTTGCAGCGACGGACACATTTCAGTTGGTACCAGATAAGTATTGAAGTTTGATACCCAGCCATAGCAATGATCCTAAACATGCTGTCTATGTCAAAAATACTTCAGGGAATTGGGTGGAAACATCACATGGGATGACAAACAGATTTAGAGGCAAGCTTGGACAAGCAGCTGAGGATCACACATTGACTGTGAGACAGTGACGGGGAAAAAAGCAGTGAAGAAAAAGTGAAAGGAAGAAATGAGCCATAATGGGTCCACTCTGAAGGTGACAAAGCGAGAGCAGAGCTGAAACGTAAGCGGGAAATTCACTGACATTTTAGAAGGGCTGCAAGCATACGCAGAGTGGGACAATACTTGGAAAACTGTTTCACACGAATCATCACGGTCTACATACTGGCAGGAGGGGTTTGACAGACACACACACACACACACACACACATATATTATGCGTGTCATGTTATTTGTCTAAGCAACTCTGAATCTATTCTATTTAACCAGTTTTATTCTATCTAATTTATTGTGTCTCCTCTTTCCCTATTGTTTTACCTCTATCTGATGAGCCCTTAGCTTTTTTAAATCACCCTCTGTTCTAATTTACGACTTTATAACAACTACTTTCTGTACTTGTTTTTGAAAAGGATTAAAAAAAAACATTTTTATTCATTTTGTGATATAGTGTTTGCATTATCTTTAGAAAGTGATGATCGCAGTGGTAAAAAAAGTGAAATAAAACAAAAACCTTGTGGCGAGGTCTTTACTCACCTACTTTAAAGTCAAACCCACTCAAGTTACTGTGAATAAAAAGCACAACCCTACTATTAGCAGCCAAGACCCATTCTTAAACATAAAATGAAAAAATACATAATTTACATTTCAGAGCTGCCATTTATCCTAAAGACATGCGTCATACAAACACACCCCTATCCAATGAATCAACGTAAGATGGACCCCGTGGTTCAAACACAATGCTCAATGACTTAAGAGTCCACAAGGCAAGTGTGGAAAGGATCAATTAGCTATGAGTGACGTGACTTGAAAACACCGGAAAGTAATCATCTTTGACATCTTAATGCAGGGGGAGGCAACAGCTTTTGCTTCACAGATATTCTGAAATTGCTAGGCTCAATCTTACTCATTAAATTTGGATGATGTAAAAATACATAACATAACAGTTGACCATTAGAGACCCTGAAGATTTTTATTTGAATGTTTTACATTTGAGTATCTTTTGTTCAGCCAAGATCTGAAAGGTTAAATACATCAATCAAAATAAAAGAAGCTATTGTCATGTAGTCTTTCAATTAATTTCAAGCAGACAGATAATGGGAAAATGAGAAATGTCTTATTAACTTGTATTCAAAAGTGATTCTGAGTGTGAATAATAAATATGAAACTATCTATAGTACGTTGAGTCAATGAAACAGTGTAGCCCCACTGCAGCAATGCTTAAACATGGACCTAATATTTACCTGTGAGTCATCGTCACGAGCCATACAAGGGCGCTCTGAAACTCAATTGCCAAACCTTTGCCATCGCTGAATAATATTAGTCATCATCTACCACATTTACAGCTGGGGGAGCAAAAGGAAATTACGGGGCAGAAAACACAACAAACCTTTTGGGCGTAAGTCGGATAATGTCATTGGTGTTATGACAGTCACACACATCCCACCTGCTGCTCAGCAGCTTGCAGGCGTGAATAAATCACAACAAATTGGCCCAAAAAGGGGATGGAAAAAAGCAATCCTTTGTTTAAATGAAAAAACAAAACAAAAAAATTAGTGCAATAAAAACCTGTGGTCTCTAAATGGAAATGCTAAAATATGAACTGAAGTTTGTATCCCTGGCTTTGACAGTGTGTGACTCAAGAAATAAATAACGCAGGCCAGGCTGACAAGACAGATATGTGGGCTGGGTTCGCTGGTACAATTGGCGGATTACTCTGGAATATTACATAGCCCCATGTTTGCTGTGTGGTCATTTGATTAGGCGGTTGCCTGCTTTGCCCAGTGGGTAATCCAGCTTTGACTGGTACAACATGTTTTATTTGAAAGTAGTACATTTAGTCAGCTGGCAAACAGATCAACATACAAATGAGGTACAATCCAAGCCACAGCAGCTCAAGGACAAGCCTTCAAGCATCAATACCACCTGACACAGGTGGAATTGAGTGGTTGGGGTGTTTTTTGTAATTAGCATCGAGGGTCTAAGAATAGAGGGTGTTGTATGCTGTACAGATTCAAGTCCCTTGAGGCAAATTGTGATTTGTGATATTGGGCTATATAAATAAAATTGACTTGACACATGTACCACAAGGTTGCAGATGCATGAAGTAGGACATGGGTACATTGCAAATTACATCTTCTGAGCAATGTTGTTATCAATATAATATAATATGTGCATGCACCTTCACTCACCTGCAGCCGTGAGTTGTGGAGCATGAATTCTTGCTGCTTTTTAAAGTTTGCATCCATGGATTTAGAGAGCAGAAACCCCATGGTGGCGTTGTTACCGTTGACCTAAAGATGCACTTAGTTAAATTACGCTGCAGTGTAAACATGAGCAAACACAACGTTACCAAACTTGCAGGCACAAACACTCAATATGTAGAGAAATTAGCGTTAAAACTTTATTTGCTTCAACATGTGACGGCCAGTGTTTCACTGTACTACGTTAACTTAACTTTCAGCTGTCAGCTATATTCAGTAGCTGACTCGTGCTTCATCTCAATGCTAACACCTGACGTACTAATGTTGCTATTGCTAGGTGCCAGCAGTAAGTTACATTACGACGTATGGTTCTGTGCTTTTTGGGCTTTCCTGTTCCTGTTAATTTGGCTAACGATATGTGCTAATATTACTACATAAAATAGCTTCCCATGCTTCACCTGACAAGCTTCGGTTTTAATCTTGATTGGTAGCTTGGCTAACCCTAACCCTAACCTTAACTAAAAATGAAAGCTTTACATACCTAATATACTTTGAAGACGGTAAGCTAAATAATAAAGTGATACTGGTCACAAAAGCAGGACTAACGAGGGCTCAAGGGCATGTCTCTATCAAGACAACGGCGTGTGTAGCGCCTCAATAACAGTTCACTTCCTTTCCACGGTGCTGTCAGTTATCCAGTCTGTGCCATCAACGCTAATACAGAAACACCGTGCTTCCGGTCAAACTTTCAAAATAAAACTGAAACCATGCTATACCAATGCTTGACAAGAAGGATGCAGCGGCATTATAATGATATGATGGTGACATTTGGTTCACATTCATAGTCCCCAGAGGATTCACTTTTCATCCACGTCTGGTCAAAATGACATCCAATATTTTGATTTGTGAAAAAATACCTGCAAAACTATTGACATCCCCATCAGCATCATAGCTGTGCTCAGTGTTAAGTGCTTATTAGTAAATGTTTCCATGCTAACATGCTACACCATTTACATAAAATAAATACAAAACAAACAATTTAAAACATATAAAAAGATTAACAAGCTCTTCAAAATACATAGAGCAGAAGATAAAACATTTTAGTATGATTTAATAAAATAGGTGAGGTAACATAGATACAAAAAGCAAGATAGAAGTAAATGTGGAATCACAAAACTATTTCTTATTATTCAAAAGTTAGAGTCAAGAAATCCTAATTGTTACCAAGCTTCACTAAACTGAAATTACATTAGCTTAGGTTAACTCTATAACTTCACAAACAGTTCTGCCCTTAAATTTGATTTTGAATAACTTTAAACGTGTTTTATGCAAAGTAAATCTGTTCAAAGTCTGTTTCATATAAATTATAGAAAAGGTCTAACTGTTAAAAATGTGGACGATTAAACCTAAAATATGCAAAAAGTCCATTTGTTGCACTTGGTAAACATAGAATAAAAACATAGAATTTATTGTGTCACTGTGTCAGCTGACATTTTCTAGCTGTTGTCTTGGCTGTCGACATTTGAAGGTGGAAGGTGAACTAAAGCTGGATGGACCATAATAAAACAAGCCATGGCTTCTTAAAGTTCGGGAATTTCATTCTCTGTTTATTTCATCAGAACAAGTGTCTGTACTCTGATGTTTGTGTCTCCGTTGGTGCAGCCGGGGAGACCAGCGCTGTGGACGCTGTTGTTGTTGGAGAGCCCGGCCAGTAGCTCTCATACACCTGTGGCAGGTGGCAGATGTTGCACACAGGAAGAGTCTGAGGTGGCTGCATCACACCTGTCTGTGAGGTGGAAGGCACCCTCACAAATGTCTGTACCGGGGTCGCACACAGCTTCTTTGCTTGTTGAGTGACCTCTCCGGATGTAGATGCAGACGCTGCCATACAAACAAACAAAAACACCGATCAGTCCACTTAGTCCACTTTATAACTTTCAAAACAAGATGAAAAATATAATAAATATAAACATATTTACTACTAATATTGAATAAAATCACATTTAATCTGAAAAGATCACAACTTGTAGTGTGTTTCTGACACGTTCAGATCTCTTTTGTAAAAATACACGATTTTAGTGTCTAGTTGAAGCTAAAAGGAGGTCTCATACCGTGTTTTTGATGACCATAACTTTCATGTTAAAAGTGTCCTAATTTCATCTCCACCGTCTTATTGTAAATGTTTAACAGCTTTCCAAAGCGTTTAACTTGTTTGACAAGGGGTAGAAATATTGTCTTACCTTCAATATTGGTGGGGGCCTTGCTCCTGTTCCTCTTTCTTTTTTTGCCCTACACAAAAACAAACACATCAGACTGATATCAGCTGATAAAAACAAGACTCTTTTCAGTGACTGTCTTTCATCAGCTCTAGTGTAGTGATGTAAACATGTGTGAGTTGTATGTGAGCAGAGTGTACATACATAATTGTCTCTGGGTGACCAGTCAGGGTGTCGCTGTGAGTGGAGCAGCCTCTCCTTGTCTGCCTCCTCATAATATTTGGCCTTCTCCTCATTTGTCAGCAGCTTCCACTGTGGACAGACGGCAACAGGCTGTCAGCACACACTGACACAACTACAGGCCGGCTAGTGCACAAGCACAAGCACTAGCCGGCACTAGCAGCATAAAAAAATACTAACAGATACATAAATATGCAGACCCACACATGTGTGTCATAAAATGCGGGAAATCCTCAGTTTAAATTTAGTTTATGTTCTCTGGTCATGTGACAATAAATGAAAATATTTCTGCAAACTATCTTTTACTAAACTGTCCTGAAGTTTGTGTAACACTGAGTGTCAAAAAACATACAGAGCAAACACACTTACTCTCTGTCCCAGGATAGTGTTAACAACCGCACTATCTTTTATGTTCAGTTTGGCCACAATATTTGGCCTCTGCTCCTTCCTGAACAGCATGAAAGCATTTGGCGGCTTCTTTACATACTGTCGATCTTCATCCGGCTGGTTTTCACGCCTTCTCTTTCTACAAAAAGACACGTGTAAAACTTTTAGGAAGCAAGTATTTTAGAAGGAAACAGGTCTTCAAGTTGACAACTGCCACAGATCATGATCCAGTCACAAAAAAGACATGTACATTTTGACCAAAACTGGCCAGAGCTCACTTACTTTGACATGAAGTTGTTCAGCGGAGGAGCAGCAGAGTAAGAAGGAGCTAAAGTATCTGCTGCAACCCTGTACACCACCTCTCCATGCCTGCATAGATGAAGAGAGACGGAGATATTTTAGACAGAAAGTTTAAAGAAACAAACTGAAGCTCAATAGCTGTGTTCACTTGTGTGTGTTTGTTTGTTTTTATGTGTGAGCTACGTACAGTACTCCAATAGGACGCAGATTTTGTGCCATGCCTTCAGGGATCCTCACCACTGGCACACCATTATGCTGGAGACACAAACACACACAGAGCGATTAGTTAGATTAGTTGCACTGCTATGATGTGTCCACCTGGTGTCAGAGTTTCCACTCTCTTTTAGTTAAAGCAACTGCTTGAATGAGCTGCAGTGACGAGTAGAGTAACAAGACTAAGAGTCATGTTAGCAACTGTAAATAGGCTAAATAGGAGTGTGTATATGAAAAGCTATGCATGAGCCTTATTAAGAGTCTCAACCTCATTAAAACAACACTTTACCTCTAACTCTGACATGCTATCAAAACTGACCCGGCATTGCTATCACTGTCCCACAGTAATATGCTACTAAACCTGCTGTCTACTGCACTGTGTCTCCAACCAGACAGTGACGATGGCTCAGAGTGTGTGTGGTTAACCAGGGTCTTACTAGGTGTGGAGGAGCAGTAGACTGTATTACCAATATACTGCACAAAGCAATAATTAGAGGCATATGACAGGGATGGGAAAGTCACTGTCACCATGTGCGCCAAATACATTTTTATCTGGTTTCACTGTCCCCTGTGTCTGGTTCAATTTGATATGGGTCAAATCTCTCTTTACAGAAAGGATATTTTGATATATATGTCTTCAAATCCCCTTTTTAGTCCAACTGTCCAAGACCCCAAAATATTCACATTTCAAAAACTGGAACCAGTGAGTTATCTATCCTTAATAAAGGCAATTAATCTCTTATCAAAATAGTTGCAATTTGTTAATCAGTGAATTAACTGATCCTTTCAGCTCTGATACATATCTCTTTTGGTAGAGGTATTGATAAAGGTCTTATGATACCTATCCCTATCCTTTACTTAGTATCTTACCTGTCCCTGGCTATAGATACCTTCCTGACTGTTCAGGTAACCTGACTGTGTGACATTTTGTTGCCCAGCAGGGACAGTAGGAGGAGGTGGAGATGGAGGTGAAGGGTCAGGTGTGTCTCCCAGTATTTCCCTGATCACCGCCTGGAGAGTGGAAAGCACTTTCAGCTGTAACTGGCATTGATAAAGTTCTCATGATACCTATCCCTAACCTGCACTTAGTATCTTACCTCTATCTGGCTATCATCTGCCTCAGTGAACAGGTTAACAGCTGCCTCTAGGGGGATGCACCCACTGTGTCCTCCGCTCAGACTTTCTACTGGGTGAGGGTGGGTGTCGAATCCTGTAAGCCCAGCCGGGACAGGGGGAGGAGATGGAGGTGGAGGGTTGGGTCTGTCTTCTGTTATCTCACCAACCACCTCCCGGAGAGTGGAAAGCACGTCTTCCCAATCCATCTCCGTTACAAGACGATCAAATTCTGCACACTGATCCATTGGCAGATTTTGTGTGCTGTCTCCTTACAATTTGTTCTCAAGGAACTCGTCCAGAGGAACAACTCTAGTCTGTGACACACATCAATAGGAAACTGGTTTTGAAGCACTTTTGTAGGGAGTAACATCAGGGACAAAAGCCCCAGGTGCAAACTAGATTCTTGGTTAAAGTCAAGACAAGAAGGAGCAGCATTTGTGTAACTGCTGCCATGGGAAGCACAACGAATATGTTGAAAACAAAAACATTGCTGGACAGTAAATGTTCCCAATAAATTAAGCGAGGAGCTCTGGCTGAGTGATAACAAAATCCTGAATAATAATTAGAATACTGCAAATAACAGAATTAGGAATATCAGGCAATGTGAAGACTGGACAATTATGAGGTATTTCCATCTGTTACAGCTACTTTCTACTTCTACTTAACTACATTTCAGAAGGAAATACTGTACATTTCACTAGCTATAGTTACTACTTACTGTGCAGATAACGTGTTACATAATCAGTTTATAAAATGTGATGCATTGTTAAACTACCCAAGTATATTGTTGTTTTACTTGGACAGCATGCATCAGCAACATTTAACAGTTGTATTGACAACTAACAGTCCATACAAAACATATTCAGCTAATGTTAGTTGCGTAGTTGTGTGTTTAGAGTAAAAAGTGCATCTCCATCAGCAGAATGAGTGGTTTACCTGTTACTGTGATTAAAGGCAGCACCTTCGCCTGGCCAAACAGCTAGCTATGTTTTCAACGGTCACTGACAGTTCAGTTATCTAACAATTCTTTCTATTTCTCCTGAGATGTGGACTTCTTCAGTTCTCCTCGACAATACAAGTGTTCCCACGATGCAGTCTTCTGGTGAAATGAAGTAAAGGGCTTCGCTAGTTGTACATCACACATTCTAACGTGGAATAGAATCCTAATGTCCATTATGACATCACACATGCGTTCTAATGTTCTGTTCGGTCAGAGGACAATCAGTGGCGGGAAAGTAACTGAGTACATTTACTCAAGTACTGTACAGTTTTTAGGCACTTGTACTTTACTTGAGTATTTCTATTCATGCTACTTCACACTTCTACTCCACAACATTTCAGAGGGAGCTTTTTATTCCACTTCATTTATTTGATAGCTGTACCAGTTACTTTACAGATTCAGATAGTAAACATACTATCCCAGTCACATACATTATAATGCATTACTATGCATTTAGCTAACATTACCCAGCAGCATATAAAATTAGCCCCACCTTCACCAGCTGCGACATTGAAGTGACGCACACATTAATGCATGTGGGCTAATTATAACTGATATGGACTATTTTTACTTTTGGTACTTTAATACTTTCGTACTTTTACTTAAGTAAGCATTTGAATGCAGGACTTTTACTTGTTAGAGAGTATTTCTACACTGCGGTATTGTTACTTTTACTCAAGAAAAAGATCCTAGTACTTCTTCACCACTGCATACTGTTTACTGATAGCCATTACATCCCTTATCAATGTCCCAATCAAACTCTTCTCTGTCCACTGAAATACTTTTTATTTCTGTCCTGTGCGCCTGTAGAAGTGGCCCACCATGGGCAGCGGGGATATTAATAACAACGAACTTACTTCGTATAACACCTTTCATACATAAGATTCAGCTCAAAGTGTTTTACATGGGGAACATGGTAAACATTATACTTGTTAAACATGCTAGCACTATTATATTGTAAGCATGTTAGCATGCTGATGTGAGCATTTAGCTCAAGTACAGCCTCACAGAGCCGCTAGCGGTAGACTGAGTAGACCCAGTGGTCATAGTAATATCATACCAGGCCTTGAAAAAATCAGCTATACTTCAAAATAAAAAAAATATAAACTATAATAATAGGATACGATGTAGATACCCCACCTGTGATGAACAAAGGCCAAGGTTTATTAAGCGTCTCAGATTAGGTGAAGCTTCCCGTTAGTTTGGCCTTTTGGTTCACTATGAGTTAGACGGACTGATGACTCACCCTTCACTAAAACAGGATTAATAATAAAAGTTAGGAAGTAATGCATGGAGATGGCCTTGATATTGATGCCCTGTAACCTTATGCACAGCTCATTTACCCTCACACAATTGATTACACATCAGTGACATGACAAAAAAAAAAGAAAAACTGAAGGCTTCTCCAGTGTACATTGTGTCTTTACTGCAACTGGAAACACACAGCATTCAATGATAAAGTCTATTTGCCCAGAGTGGAGTTTTACACAGGAAAGTTCTGGTTGCAGTTAAATGAGAAATGGCTCCCTCTGTTGGTGTTTGTGGGTCACTTACAGGTTTAAGTCAATAATTGATTAATTTACTGTCAGTTGCTTGTTTGCATTTAGACTTAAATGTATAGGTCTCAAAATTAGAATTAGACAATTAAATATTTGAATTATGGAGAATTAAAAGTCTGGATTACAACCAATGTGACAACATTTTGAACAATGGGCCACCATTAAAATAAAACACCATTAACCACCCCCTGCTGTTTAAGTTCAGATGTCACTTTTAAAGAAAAATGTCTTCATGTTCTGGTCTTCAGTAAAATATATTTTTCTGTAAAATGGTGCTTCAGGGCCGCTCCAGAAGTATGATTTTTTTATCAATGATTTTGAATTGGACTGAAAAATAAGTGAGTCACAGCCTACATATGCGATGACTTTGGGTCACAAGACTGTGTATGGAATTTAAGGAAATTTGGTAACATGAAAAATAGGTGAAAATCATAGCAGTAGAGTATTCAATTTTCTCTGCTTTAACCTATGATTATCTTCTAACTGACCTTTAATAACACGGGCTGAATTGCTACCTCTTTCAGGTGACTTCATATATTACTTAGTTACTTTAACTACTTTCAGTTTACTTTTCACTTCATTTAAAGTAGTCTAATCCTTTTCAGTTATTTTAAGTGAAATAATGTTTTGTGTATAAAACATTATTTTGCAAAGTAACTTCATATACACAGAAGTGTAGTGGACTATAAAGCGTAACATTTATTTAAGCCGTAACAGAGAGGAAAGTTTAAAGCTTGTAGAGTTTTATATACACGACCTGGAATGATAAGTGGGTGTAGATGATTGACGGCATCCCAAGCTGCTTTTTGTTTAGTTCTGACTTGATCAGTCAAAGTGAAAATCTTCATTCTCCAGTGAACCATATCAAGCCAAGCTATCCTCTTACATCAATGCATTACAACAGCGTTGGGGGCCAACTTTCACCAGCCTGTACAGAAACTACCTGATTTTCCGCCTTCTTAGGTTCACAACCAACTTAACATAAATAAGTCATGCAACCAATACTTCAAGATATACAGTATATAGGCCTACAAGCCATTACATCAGTATATAGTGTTTGTATAAAGAACTGCCACTGAGGACACCTAAGATGTCTTATGTTTTTATGTCTTTTTCCATTGTTAACACAACAATTGATTTTGGAAAGAAAGGCATATTTTCTCAAATTTAAGTATGATCTCAAGAGCCATACTCTCAGCATGTATACCCTAAAGGCAACCTCAATTGAAATGCTGCATTAAACACCACTGCCACCACCTTATCCTTCCCACACTGTGTCTCTTGCTATCAGTATTTTGTTCATCCTGGGTACATACTGAATGTTTTAGTACCGTTTTGAAAACCTCATACATAATAAACCAATGTTGGACTTCATGGAAAAAATACGAGATCCGTGTTACAAGCCTTTCCCGCAATATCAGGTATTTGATCAGTTTTACCTGTGAGTAATATAAAAGTCCATAATAATTTTAGATTTTCCAGGGGTTTTCCAAAAGATATGATGGAAATTAACCATTTCTGACGAGTTTGACAAAAATAGCAACATTGATAAGATCAGACATGCACCACTGTCTTATTCCTTACAAACAAGTTGTGTCTGAACAACACGCAACATGTGTGAGCTAGTTAGTGAACTGATGGAAAACCCACAAAAGGTTTGATAGAGTCATACTGTAGATGGTGTCGTGCAAGTGCCTGAGAAAACTGTTGAAATGTTTGGATGCATGTCCACCTCATGTTTATGGGAACTCCACCTGGTAACTTGATGATGGAAAGTGTTTTCAAAACTTCTCTCTGATATGTTGAATCTGAATTTCTTCCATTCAAATTTCCAGTTTTCCCAGATGACATCTGTTGAATTCTGTGAACATGAATCTCAGTGTTGTGTGTTGCTATTTTGGTTGGTGCTTTCTTGGAAGTACATTTACATATTTATACTGACCGAAAATTCCAGTTTACTTACTGTACTATAGTAGCAGCTGATTGGTCATAGTAACAGTGTTATATTACCAGCAGTAGAATGACACTATGTACATTTACTCAAGTTCAATATCCAATTTTGTGGTAACTTCACTTGATTGTCTTATTATTACTACTTTATACTTCTACATTATACTTCAGTGCATTTCAGAGGGAAATAGTATACTTTTTACTCCACTAAATTTATTTGACAGCAATAGTTAGTAGCTATTTTGAAGATTAGGATTTTACATACAAAACTTATGAGTTTATAAAACATGATGCATTTGTACAGATTCAATTACTCAACAGTCTATAAAGTAAATCAAATGAGCTGTACCTCAGCCAGATACAACCTTAAAATGCTTCTTGCATGTTTATGTATCATTAACAGTAATCCAGTAATACAATAAATTTAATTACATTATTCTGAAAGGGCCCATTCTTCTGCACAATGAGTACTTTTGATGCTTTACGGACACTTTGATGATAATACTATAATGTAATTTTACCTAAGGAAGATTTTGAACGCAGAATTTTTACTTGTAACAGAACATTTTTACATTTTGGTGGATGTGGTTTACTTAAGTGTAATGGTTATTATTATTACTATAAGGTTTCACCAAAGCTTTAGCAGGTACAGAAGATGCTAAATTGAACCTTACACAATACGCATCAATAAGTCTAATTGAACTATAAGACAACTGAGTGGAAACTGTATATGATACTACAATGATACTGCGGAATTGCCTCGGTAAATCTTAACTGTGCACGTGACGCACAGGCAAACACACAGAGAGGGAAAAAACAGACCAGCTATCAGTTTCATCTGACTCACTGACTCGGCTTGATTTGATTTATAAACGTCTCTTTAACGTAAATGTTAATATTTTATTTTGGTTATCGCACGTGCAACAGATTCTGTCAATACAATTTAAGATTTGAGCCTTTGTTGTCAGTGCTGTTTTATGATATTTTACCGCAAAGCCATTATTATGTAAAATTGGCCGTTGCTTATTTCCTTACAGTAATTACGATGTTTTACTTCCGTGTCCGTCAGCACTTTCCCTGGAAATGACACGAGCTGCTGCTTGCTACTGAAAGCGCACTTTTCATTCACGTTAGCTTGCTTGTAAAATTGCGGGATGTAATGGCGTTTACAGTGCGTACGTTACTCACAATATGTCTGTTTTTGTCGGACTCTCACCCTCTGGCTGGGGAGAAAAAGCTGCACCCCTCGCAACGTAAACTGTTATGTTCACGTAATGTTACGGTTAATGTTACGCTATGTTAGTCAGGACTTGTTGCGGTCAATGTTAAAGCAACGTGAGGTCACTGCGTGTTCAGAGAATAGCTGTAACCAGTGAGCTGTCATCCTCAGACGGACACATACATTTCCGTGGCTGTGTTTCAGAGGTGGGGTGTCCCATAGCTGGATTATCCTCCTCCCTCATAAATACAGTGAACGCGACAGACGCAAGTTCATTTGTCGAGTTGAAGGAAGGAGGAAACAGCTAATGAAAATACAACTGTTTGTTGCATGCAGGTAATAATACTTTATTGACAGATAAACAACAGTGCGGGTTTGCACAACTTCTACTATTTGCGTGTAGTAGAAGTTTAATTATGAGCTTTTGATTATCTTGCTACTTGTGATTTTTCATTTGTATCTATCTGTTTTTTTTATATTCGAATATTATCTTTGCATTTATCACCTTTTTTTGCCAAGTGTTTGAATCTAGCTGTGTTGCCTGAAGACTGTTGTCGTAATTGTTGTAAACATGTTTACAACAGGCTTTTGATAATAGCCTAATACTTCACTTAAGAACGGACTGATTTTAATTTATTTCAAATATGCCCTTTGGGAGCCAAACATCTGAGACCCACATTCAAAGCGTTCTGCAGAACTGCAGTATTAATTTCCATTTCACAGGAAACCAGCGCAGAAAAAAGACTAATGTGCTCCAATGTGTGTGTGTGTGTGTGTGTGTGTGTGTGTGTGTGTGGGCGCACGTGCAGCACAGCTCCAGAGTCAACAACAGCATTCTTGTGCTATTTTTGTTGTTTATTTCCATTTCATAGGAACTCAGCACAGGAAACAGACTAATGTGCTCCGAACTCTACAGTTTTTTTTTTTACAGTCTTTTATCAAGAATACACCAATGGGAAGTAATTTGCTTTACTGAGCCATGCTTAAATAATCGTTTTTTGATCGAGTAAAGAAGTAAACAAGATCAAATATTTTCTGGCTCTGGAATATACAGCTTGTCTTCTTCTGTAAAATGACTCATGTTGCCAGGAACATGACCAAGAGATTTCAACATCTCTAAAACTCCCTTCTCTTCCATAGGTCTCAATGGACTGGGCCCTTGTTGTAGTTTTGCAAATCATGTTTCAGCCATCACTCTCAGGTTTGTAGTTATTAAGTGTCCAGCAGTGGAGACATATTAATAAATAAGAGCACAAACTGGAAAAAATTGCATGTACATGAAACTTTTCTTGATGTTGTATGTTGCTTAATCAGTAAAGGTTTCTTACTTTCTTTGTGTTATTTACCTGCAGTCTTGTTCACTGTGGAGGCAGAGCGAAGCAAGTACGAGTCAGAGTTTGAAGGAGATGTTGTGATGGGCTGCAGGTTTCAGCCCAAACTATTAAATCCTCATGATGACCTGAAGGTGACCTGGCACAGGATCAACCCCTCGCCTCGCAAAGTGTACCGGATAGATAACGGGACGGAGGACTTGGCGTTCCAGGATCTGGACTATCGGGGCCGAGTGGGGCTTCGCACTATGGAGCTGAAGGACAGCTGGGCCAAGTTACAGGTCAATACTAGCAGTGACAAGTTCAGATTTACATAAAATGTGTCGTGCAGGTGATGGATTATTTCCTGTAAAACTTCCTCTAAGTGATGTGGTTAATTTGTTTATGCTCGCCACCCCCTTTTCATCCTATCCCGAATTGCTGATGTAAGGGCATAGGATGTCTTATAAACTGTACTGGATTCCTCGCTAATGAGAAAGCATCATATTTATTTCCCCGGTATTATCTGTGTCCACAGTGTGTCACAGAAAACAGCAGTGAACAATATGTCTCCTCTTTTGCTCCTTTACAGGTGTCCAGGCTCAGGATCAATGACTCTGGGACCTACAAGTGTTTGGTGCAGACAGAAGAAGGAGCTGATTATAAAACGATAACATTGTCTGTTAAAGGTACGTACCGAGCCTGTGAGAGTGTAACAGTGTCACTCGTTAATCTTTTAGGCACAGACCTCAGGGGCTTTGGTCTGGGAATAGTGTTGCAAATTTCTGGGCAGTAAGAGTATCACTCATTGTGAAAATGAAACCAATATTGCTCAATTTGATAAAGAATGCTTTCCTCAAGATCTATGCAAGATATCTTGTTCATAACCATAAGATCATATCATAGTAGTGTTATTCTAAACACCAAGTAGTTATTCTATATTATTTCTGTCTGGTTCTCCCGTAGCACCTTATAAATCAGTGACTAAACACATTCAGAAGGCTGCAGAGGGGGATGAGGTGCTGCTGACCTGCCAGTCTGAAGGATACCCCGAGTCTTCTGTTATGTGGCAGGATGGACACCAGCGGACACTCAGCCACGATACCACCACTGTATCAACACCAGACCAGCTCTTTAGAGTCACCAGTCAGATTCAAGTCCGATCATCTGACAAAAACAACTACACATGTTACTTTACAAACGATGGCCACTCTGCAACATTTCATATTCCAGGTACATATTTATTTCCTTTTTTTCAAGACAGTACTTGAAATACTTAACTGGAAAGAGGATGCAAGCAGACAGGGATTTAAAGATGCTGACCATGTGATTGCAACATCCCCAGGTCAAGTCCGGCCAGAAAACTTTATTTTATGTCATCCCCCATCACTCTTCCCTCATTTCTTGTCAGCTCTCTGCTGCCAAAAGCAAACAGATACCAAGTATGGCTGTGTCCTCTGCATTGTGTGTCACTATTTAGATTTTTTGTTTTACTTCATGGCCCCCATGTTAGCTCCCTTTTATGTTTTATGTTTTAATTCCATGAATGAAAGAAAACTGAAGCAGAATTGTTCTAATTTGAACAGGTTGTCTGTCACAAAGCTGGCACTAAGTTAGGTTAAGACTTGGATATTCTCATCTGAAAACAGGAAATATAATGTCATCACCTGTGTACTTATCACTATGTACTGCTGTTTCCTGTCATGTTCATGTTTTCTTTTTTATAGAGATACCTCAATATAATAATAATCTCAATACCACATCAAAGAGGAGATGTATCACATATGAACTTTTCAGCACTTGCCCACAGTTTTTTCCACTTACTACTTACAAGAGTTTACCCTGCTTTTCAGTGAAGCTGTAGGTGTTGTTTTGCTTTGAGCTTTCAGCAGTGTGTAGAAGTTACCATTACAAGAGATGCTGTCATGTGTGGAAATGTACGGCTTGTTTGTTGGCTGCTCGTGTTTCTACTTATATGTGTAAAAAGGGTTATTTGCCCTTTTGGATCCAAAAGGACTTACTAAGCTAAAAATATGAAAGTATTATAATGTACGACAACAAGAAGAAAAGAAGTTGCACAGCTAATCAAAAAACTATTATGCAAGCGCGAGTCATTTTAATTGCTGCATTTATTTAGTTCTTAACCAGTAAGGGGAAGTTTCCATGGCCTTGGGTATATCTGGTTCTTTCCATAGTGGCCAAACTATTAAAAGCATGGGCATTACTCATATTAGCCCTGGCTCTGTGTGATAGTGTAGGTTTTGTGGCACATTTTAACACTAATCCTTCTTCACCCTTTTCACAGATGAAATACCTATTCCCAGTGTAAAAAACGATACTCTCATCGTTGTGACGAGCATAGGCGTGATAATGGTTGTCATTATCTTTGCAGTGTTTATGTATCGACGACGAAAAGGTAACCAGTCGCTCAATTCTTCATGTGTACAGTACATTACAGCTGCCCAACAGATTCAGGACATGTAGCTCACAGCAAACGCAGCAATACATAAAATGCAGATGTAGATTGGAGACAAAATATCCAAACAAGAAATACTCTGATGTCCAGTAAAATCTGCATCAAACGGACATCTGTGTTGTGACACTGGCATATGAGACACTGCACACCAGACGTAACAGTGCATAGTAACTCCACGTACAGCTATGGTGAAATAATAAAGTGCGCTCAGATATGAAGCCATAATGCACAATACACAACCACAGATACATGTGCAATCGATTAGATATTAGATATATAAGTCAGTTGTCTCAATTCAATCTGCAGCCTGAAGTGTGCGGAGTGGGTGGGGTCACTGCAGGGCTGGATTTCCCTTTAGGATGTGCGCTGAAAGAACACCTGAAGGAAATGGATTGGATAATCCAGTTGTTTGCATACAAACATACAAGTCCTTCATTACTTCCTCATTTTAAGTATTCACACTGGTTTATGTTTAACTGTCTCAACCCAGTTGAGACAACATAACAAAGTACTGCAACGACTTAGGCCAGAAAAGAATACAACTCTTTAATACTAATAAATACTAATGATAATACTTTTAAATACTAATAAAACTAATTGAACTTTGTCTTTGTCCAAGCAGAACTGAAAATGTGTCTTCAGTCTCACAAGTAACTGAACTGTTGAATTCATCAGTCAGCATCCAAAATGAATCCTTCCTGTTAAAGCCGTAGCAGCCTTTGTGGTTGTTTACTTTTTGTTTTTGTCAAATGGGCAGAAGAATATGTGTCCTGTCAGTAAACAACTGTGTCATTTCAACCGTAAACGCAGTTGATTCATGAGATACAGGTCATACATGTTGAGTCAAGTCAATTTACCACAGAAAAGAGGAAGTATTTGTTTTAGATGTTTGATTTGTCAACAGCAAGTTTGCTGTTTGGCTGTGAGGGAATTTTGTCAGCATGTGACACCCTATGCATGTTTTCATGTGAGCATGACTTAGTGTTTTTGACCATGTGTCTCAACCACCATGTTTGGAAACACCCAGCTTGGTCTTGGTTTGTGCGACAGGGGAATTTGAGGCTCTTTATGAATGCATGGGTGGTTTTTCAGTATAGCACATGTGTATAATCCCCCAAACAAACACCTCCATCATTTCAATAGGAAGCTTGTAACATGTTTCTCCATATATGAATGTGTGAACACGATAAGAAGTCGTACTTCAGTTTTGGGTCCGGAAAAACTACGGGATGGCATTTTTAAACTGGTCGCTTTATGTGAACTTGATGAAGGTCTGAGGACTGACCTGTCGCTGATGAAGTGAGTGGATAGTAAGCTGGTATCAGGAAAGGTTTACATTAACATAAGATAAAATAAAATTATATAAGATTTACAGGAGAAAATACCCTATGAAAATTAAAAGTGAATAAATAAAAACTAAAAACTAATTCAAAGCCAAAATATTATAATACCACACCACCCCATATGTATCACCATTCTCTCAAACATGCACGAGCTAAGCTGATGCTTTTAAAATGCTTTTAATATCATTTTATTGACCTGCATGAATGAAAATATTTGTATTACTGTGCCAAACAAACTCCCACCCTTCCATCTATCCATACATAAATACACACACACACACACACACACACACACACACACGCTGTAGCAACACACTAAATTAATAGCAATGTTTTTTCTCCATAGGATCCAGGAATTCCAGTACCAGGAACCTTTTGGTCGACGGTCGAGACACGTCTGTTTCTGCTACTGCTGCCTGTGAGTCGAAACAGAGCTAAACAATTCACACGCACACACAAGCCCTGCATGTAATTAATGTTACTGTTTAATGACCCATTAAAAAGACAGCACATAACAACCAAAGCCACAGCAAAAACGTATTGGCTGTGGTAAAACTTACTGCAAGGGAACGCACAAGTATTTCAAAAGTAGTAGTGACCTTTCGGGATATTCCACTTTACAACATTTAGCACTGAACTATATCTAAAAGAAAGTGGCAACTATGAGGACAAAAGATGTTCCGCAACAAATAGGTCTCTGTTGTGTTCAGTCCAATTGCTGATGATGCATTTGTAAGAGATTTATGAAAGACACCCACAGAGTCTGTCTCCATGAAGAAGGTTGAGATCATACATGTCTGGTCTTCCTGAAACTCTGATCATAATTTCCTCCCCCACCCTGATGATTCATTCTACTATCAGTGTCCTCCAGTCACTGGTTTCCTGGCTGTGCCACCTCTTTCTCATTAGGTTGATTGGTTGCTGTGCTGCTACTTTTTCACTACACCAGTTATGCAATGTGCAGCAATTTACAAAACTGGTTGTTTAATGAGTGTAGCTTAACTGTAAAAAGCCCTGCTAATGCTGCCTCGAGGCTGTGCTGCATGCGACCAATGGGGTTTAATCAAATCTTAGCAAGTGAGCAAAAAAACTAGAAGGGTACTAGAAGGGCTAAAACTCAAATCACTGCCTGACCTCTTATAGGTTACAAATAAGGAATGCCTATAGTAATACAATAAGACCTAAAGTTAAAGTTGTACACTTTTGTATACTTCGCTTGCCAGACAGCAGTAGGATGAACAGGCTGTGGCTGGGGTGGGTATTGTCTCTTAGTGTCCTTCGGGCTCTACGCAGACACCTCACCTCTCATATGTCACTGATGCTCGGTAGATGGGTACCACTGATGTTCTGGGCGGTGTTAGTCACCAGCTGCAGAGCCCTCCTGTCCTGGGTCGTGCACATCGCATGCCTGTTTGTAATGTTTCCAGTCAGGACGCTTTCTATTGCTCCTCTTTCTTTACCAGCGTGGAGACGTGTGATGTCCGTGACAGGTTCTCTGTGATGGTGATTCCCAGGAACCTAAATCTGTTCACCTGCTCTCCCTCAGTGTGTGTCTTTGCCTATCAAAGGTCAGCTCCTTGGTTCTCTGTGCACCGCTCTGCATGATTGTTGATTTCCTCCCGATATGAATTTTAATTGTTGTTTGTAATCCAGCCGATGATGGCGGTGTCGTCCGCAAACTTCACAACAGAGCTCTCTCCATGTTGGGGATTGCTGTCTTGGGTGTATAGCGTGAACAGGAGGGGGCAGAGCACACAGCCCGGCAATGTATCATTTCAATATATAGCTGTAGCTATGATAACTAATTAGCATAAGCATAGACAGTGTGCGAAAGCTAATTTTATTACATGGACTCATAAGTTATTTTCCTGAATACAGAAGTGCAAAGATCCCCTTTTCTGTGAGGTTACAAAGTTAATCTGTTTTATATTCGCAATGATTGCCATGATTAGATTAGTCACTAATTAATGGCTACAACATGGACTAATTCAGTACTTCTGTAAATGTTACTGACTTTTGTGTTAGTTTTCTAACAATGCTGTTACTTTCTATCAGGCCTGCAAGTAAATAAAGAAAATGAGGAAGAGATAACCATTTTTAATAAAGGTAAGTGACTCTTAGTAAGTGACTAACAGCTGTTGTTTACATGTTTTCAGTTGGTGTATAAAATGATTAGGGCTGCAACTAGCAAGCAGCAATTTTCTTTTTTTTAATTCTTTTTTTCACATTATTTGATTCCTCCTCATCAAATGATGTGGACATGATCATGATCAGGTCTGTTTCGATGTCTGTAGACTGCGTGGTCCTCAACAATCTGGGAGTGTTTGTGAAAGCCCATTATTCCAACTCCTCTGTTGGCTCAGAGGCAAGAAGCCAGTGGGACGGTTTCGGTGTGGAGACGCTGCCTCACAGGCTGCAAGTGACAAGTGACAAGTGAGTCACAAACACAAATTTCCAATTAGATCATAAGGATACCAGATTCATCTACTTCTATGATCTAATTTCCAGTAGTTCAAGCTTCCATTAAATGAAAAAACAATTTAGTTTCCCCCTATCTGATCTCTCCCTTGGAAAGTATAAGAAATGTCTCGATGTAGCAACGATTCCATTGAAATGAATAGATTTTGTGAAATTTCGTCGTAAATGCTGATGTTAAGAATTAAAACTTTGTGTGTGGACATGTCCAGTTGACACAGCTGAAGTCTGTGTTTTTATGTGTATTTACATTCATGATTCTGCTTGTGTTTTTTTCTCAGTAACGGCCAGCCTGTGAATCTTCAAGCTTTACTCCCAGAAGCTGGAGAGACACTTTTTCTTGAGGGACCCCCAGGAAGCGGGAAGACAACCGTAGCCCACATCCTGGTGTCTTCTTGGGCAGAAGGGCCCACACATGCCCTCCTCGATCTCAGCATCCTCCGACTTCTCCTGTATGTCGACTGCAGCAAAGTGAAGGGAGACTTGTTTCACGAAATAACGACTCAACTTTCTCTCACGGAAAAGATATCGACAGAGGATGAGCTGAGGACTGTGTTAAGCCGGTCCAGCGAGGCTCTGCTGTTGCTGGATGGGTACGGAGAAGGGAACCAGCTTTTCGATGAATCCTTAAGTAGGTTTCTAAGCGAAAGAGGAAGATGCAGGGTGCTGGTCTTGGCCTGCCCGGGACACTGCCCCACGCTCAGGGAGACAGCTGTGGCAGGAGGGGTGCTGAAGCTCCAAACACAAACTGTGAAGTACTGAGGGCACAAAAGATTGTGACCAACAAAGACACTTGTTACATTTCTATCCACCTTTATATGATTAATGAATTTTTTTTTTACACTGACTGTATAATCAGATTTTGTAGAAGCCCAAATATGCTGCAAAATATGTTGAATTCAATTAAATATGCAATAAATTCTGCTTTTCATTACATGTAATAATTTTTTTAAATAATGTACATTATTTATCCCATCCCCCATGGTCAGGATGGAGAAACTTCACGGTACAAGCGGTAATCCACCTTAACTTTGTTTGCGCTGTTCATGAAACTCCTGAAAGTGGTTTCAGCTACTCGTCAAACTCTCTGTTTCCAATATATCTGACAGTTCAAACACTTCATTAATGGCTGCAGTTGTTTCTGTTTCTGTTCTGTCAGCCCAGGAGAAAAAGACAGGTCATTATCAGGGTCATTTGCTAGACTGCAATCAAAGCAGCAACAGTTTCTATCCGCTATTAGTGAAAAGAGAAGTGACTGTATGAGTATTCCTGGCAAGAGGCCTCACCAGTTCCAGTAACATTTGACAAAAAAAGACATTTCTTTCGGTTTGGTCTTCATTCTTGAGTAATTGTATCATCTCACCATATTCATGTCTAATTCAGATTTTCATTCAGTCAGCATGTTTTCCTGTTGCATTATGGATATTTGACACATTCTTTTCACCCACACTTATTCCGTTTCTCTGGTAATCTTCAGCAACATCAACCCTCAGATGTGTTTAGAGAGGAACCTTCACTAAACGCCTCACTGCTATGTAGCTCTGTAGTCAGCAAAGATCAGCATGTTGTTATTACTAACTGAGGCAGAATGGTCTCCAGATACTGACGGGCATGAGAGGGTATGAGAGTGTATACAGTCAGTGACCAGATAACCTGCAGAGGACATGGGTTCTTATCTTCACACGGATGTTATTTTGCTCTGTAAACAGGAAACAGCAACCTTATTTGTGCACATGCTCTGCAACATATTAACTGGAATTTGTTTAAAGACTAATCTAATGGACTCTGACCCTGACAACAGCTGCCAGTAACCCAACTTGTTTTTTTTGGGTTAAGAAATCAGGTTACATCAGAAAGCTGCCTGTAACTTGGTTATTTAAAGCTGCTAATGTATATCTTTATAATAGCATCGGGTAATGTGAGAGGTTTTGCTGGTAAAGACGAAGCCACAGAGAATTATCACCCTATTCTGCAGTTCCTCTACGGAGCATTTTAGCATCTTTCAGCTCATTGTTTTGCTGCTTGCAACTTTACTGTTCTGGTTCATTCTCACAGCTCTCATCAACCTGTTTCTTCTCCTGGTTAAAAAAAAGAAGAAGCAGTGTACGCTACCTGCCCGGCACCAAACTGCAGACAGACAAAGACACAGTGGAGCATTTAGCAGCTGAAGAGCCAGATATTTCCTTCAGGAGTTGGTGGAGACCAAAAGGTGAGAGGAGAGTTAATGTTGGACCTTCATTCATTGTGGGGCCAGAAACACAACTCCAAATGGATGTTAATGTTGCTCCATGTCTGCCTAATAAGAAAATGTTTCTAACACGTTCATAGGTCAGTGTTGTGTTTACAGCTTGTCCTGCTGCCCTGCTGAAAAAATCAGTTAATACTGCTTTAAGTGCATGTAGACACACTGAGTGTACATGTATTTCTCCATAGTACTTTTTTTCTTGTATCTTTTATTGCTCAATCCCCTCATGATAGCTCATAGTTGCTCATTCACCTCATCAAACTATCATACAAATTCATTATTTACAGTATGTACAAGAAAAAAGTCCATCATACTTGAAAGTTTGCTGGACTTTTAAAAGACAAACACACAGATTTTCCTGCAAAGAGAAAACAAAGGAAAGGCTCAGGTCATAAAATAAATATACAGTTAAGTATTGATATACAGGTATGCTGCGATATATTATATATTATTAGTAAAAACTACCACATATTTAACAAGGATTGTGCCTATACACTGTTATTGTTAAGGAAGTAGAATAATCATAACTTGACTTGAAAACAAAATCCCCTCATGTTTTATTGCTTTGTTTTCAAAAGGGAATCATGTGCCTCCATCAGCTGTTGCTTGTGAACTATTTATGAACAACTTCCTCCTTCTTATACTTGAACTAATACTGTGCTTGTGCATTGTTTTGCTTCAAGACTTTCTGCTTTTCCGCTTTGCTCAGCAAGTTGCTTGAATACACACTTTAATCTGTAATCTCAGCTGTGATGAATACACCGTCTGTCCCTCCGTTTGTTCATGTGGACGGCTGGAAATTCTGATACAACGCGAACAGGAGCCATTACATTATGGAGACTTTTATCAGTCAGTATCATGGAAAGAGAAAACAGGAAATTGTCTGACCGTCTCATGAAAGGGTTATCAGTTAAAAAAGCCTATTATTTCTTTAAATACTCCATACTAAGTGTATGATGTTCTGGTAGATTTCAGCACTTGACTCCTAGCCTCAGTGACTGGCAAAGTATGTTTCAGAAAAGTTGGTCTCTTGGTTTAAATAAATACATTGAACACACAAACATAATGCGCCGTAATCACCTATTTCAACACCATCACAAATGCTAGGGCTTAGTACACTTGGGGAAAAAAATATATTGGTCACAACTGTTACTGTACACTGTAGATTGTAGGGTTAATGTAAGAAATCTGAATCATGGGAAATACCAAATGTGTTGCAATATCTTTGAAAAGATGACTTTGGAATATACAGAGGGGCAAAGGAGAAGTGGTCTATGATGCAAGAGTGGGTTTTGACGAGTACGTACACCAGGAAATTTATGTATTTTATTTCTGCCATGAAAACACAAATTGAACTTAAGACAGCTGTTAAGAAATTGGAAAACTGCCAACTTTTAACAACCACCTTTTAAGCCTGCTGGAGGTTCAATATTAAAAAGATAAATTTTAGGTGAAGTGTTGTTTCAACAGTCTCAGGACAGCCATATTATACATTTTATAAAACTACATCCTTGATATTCCTGCGTTGAATATGAGATGATAATGAGCATTAATGAGTAGTTCATTTTTCATGTTATTCTTATTTAATATCTACAAGCACTTTCGCTTTCACTTAATCTACAACAAGAAAATGGTGTCGTTTCCCTTCCTCCCTACATCACAGTTTCACTAGATGGTGCCATCCTCCTTGCTACTGCAGGCTCGGCGTGAGAACTGTAGAAGGTTTCTGAGGTCGGCTGATTATGAATCCATGAAATTATGTTCACTTATGTGGTTAATCTTGGAATTAAAGGGTCACAGGGAAAATCATTTAGACACAAAACATAGAAAAAAAAGCATTTTTGGCTGGAAGTTTTCGTTTGATAAAAGGGAAAGTTCATATGTGGCAACTGTGTCTCTATTTTATATCTTTTCTTCTAATCACTGTCTATGCTTTCTCTTATCATAGTAGTCTATGATGTCTATTTTATTGCTTCATATGTCCAAAATGGTTAGCTCTGTGGTTTGAGTCACAGTGAATTCTTACTGCCAATCGAGTCTGATGAAAGACTATAGGATCAATGCTGCAGGCACTGAACATCACATATTTCTATATATCTAACTTTGTCTGGTCAGGGCCTCACTGAGACTCTTTTACAGGAGTGTCCTTCCCACAATAGGAGCAGCACATAAAAAGAAACATTTGTGTAAAGCGTTCAACTTTTTATTTTCATGTATTTCTTTCTTCCACTTGAAAACTATTTTCTTTGGAGCGGAGAAAAATGTATAAATTATATTATAGCAATTATACAAAAGTACTACGTCCAGCTGTCCAAAATATTCAGTCTGAGAAAAAATGCTTCCCCTTGTAACTCAACTCCCTGACATAACCGATGCTATGCCCCCTCCCCATCACCCACTCCTGCCTCCTAACAGCACCACAAGCCCAACACACACACACACACACACACACTCAAAATGAGAGTTAACCCCATCAAAAAGGACGGTCTCCTACATGCGCTGCCCCCCCACTTCCTCCTTCAAACCTCCTAGACCAAAGAGGTGGTTTCATCATTTGGTAATTAATATTCTAGGGAAGAGGAGAGCATCAGGAAACAATTATGCAATAATGTATGGACGTAAATGCACACTGCGTCCACACAGAAACACACGCATGCACAAGCACACACATGCACACACACACACGCACGCACACACACGCGCACACACACACACACACACACACACACACACACACACACACACACACACACACATATATCATCACTGTGATCGACTCTCCCTCTCTTCCAAGATCAGGTTGCTCTCTTATACGTTACACAACAGGAGTGAATTTAATGGATGTGCTGGATGGAGAAATCTTGCATTTGAAATTTTCAAGGTGCTGGCACACATTTCATATTCTATATTCTTACTATATTTTTTTTTACAACAGAGCATGTTTCTACTAAACTATTGTCAGAGTCTGGTATAATGTCTGCTCTTATGTAGCCATGAAAGTCCAACAGGTTTTATAAGTTAGCGTAAGCTGTTACTCTGATGCAACACATGTGATAATTGTGCATTCAGTCTGTCAACGCCTTTGTGAAACAAAGTAAACAAGCAAGTAAGCAAGTTGTTCCAGTTGTAACAGGGTGTGTGTACTAGACCTGCCCAGAGTAAGTATGCTTTTTTATTATATAAAACAATATAGAGGGAATCAAAGTTAAAAGTAGGAGAGGAATATTTACATTATATACTGACATTAAAGGACAAGATATACGAAGATGTGGTATAACGTGACGTTATGACATTACATTAAAGGACATGGTACTGAAAATGATTTGACATGACAAGAATAAGTGACATACAAAAGGACAATAAGACATTGCATGACATGACAGGACATTTACTGATATACAGTATGCTGTTAAGATGATCTGATAACAAGTGGTTGCTGGAGACAGAAAATACTGATTTAGACAGATGTAAAGCACGTAAACCTGCCTTGCCTCGGCTGTCTTACCTATTTTTGAGAAACAGTAAATAGTAAGTGCATATATGTATCGTATATGTGGGTCAATGTTATTTTTCTATGCACCAACTTGGCAGTTAGATAGATTTCAAGGTGTCCTTGTGGTTAGATTGCCCTTGCAGATAAGTCACAGGTTTAATTACCACAGCAGCTTTATGTCCCACTAAAATGTCCTCGAGCCAGACACTAAACCCGCACATACTCGCTCATACTAAGGCACTTCAGAGCATGAGCTAAAATAAAAAAAAGTATAGTGGTCATGTATTGCACAGGGGCAGCGAGGATGGGGCATGGTGGGATGGCGATGTGTTGATTTAAGCCCAAAGGATGCCACACTTTCAGTCTAACACACGACTCCAGTCTGCATCCATACAGTCTCCGCTGGCTCTGACCCAGTCTGTCTGGTAATTGGGATCAGATGAGTGGCAGCAAAAGCGAGGCGACCTGGGTTCTCTGGGACCCGCGCTAACCTGGAAGCATTTATTTTATGGAAAAGATGTTTAGTTAAAGTGCAGCGCTGCAGCCTGCAGCCCAGCCCCTCTAATGACTCTCCAGCTCTCTTGCCCAGGCCTGGAGACAGAGCCTGGTGATGGATATGACTGGTGAAACAGGGACACACACACACATACATGCTTCCATCACCGTGCACTGTGATGGATATGACTGGTGAAAGCTCTGAACACTGTTTCCTGAGTCCTTCACTTCCTTCCTCCCAGGCCTCGGTCAGCCAAACTGAGCTGGGCTTCACTAGACTTGGGCCGGATTGGATTGCAGATTAACTGGCTTCCTGTCCAATCCGTTGGCTGCGTTCATCTGCTTTCCTAACGGTCACTTTTATTTATGAGCAAGCGGTGACGTTATTGAGGATGAATGAGTCTCTTCGGGATGGATGAGATCCTGGAGGAGGGGGGATTTACTGAGGGACAATGTTTTTAGCTGTGTATTGTGGAAAGAATTCAGGAAAAATATTAAACATTTTTTGAACAAAGACTCAATAAACTAATCCAAAAGACAACAGTATGTCTATGTATGTGTACATGCATGCTTTTCCTTACATTCAACAGGTCCCATCCTTCATTATTTGTGCAGTGTTTTCTCTTTCTGATCTACAGCAAATAGGGAGTTTAATTTTCTTGAAGCGGTCATTGCACTTCAAGAATCTCCATCTGACCATCTGAAAGTCTTATTTTCTTAAAACAAGTGAAGAAATCAGCCATTGTGAGGAGATAGTCCAGTGCAAATTAACTTTCTGCAAGAAATTTCAAGAATCAAGTGTCATTTTTCTTGATTTTAGTGCAGCCATCTGACTAATTCTGTCTTGTTTCAATAAACCCACTTGGATTTGTGTTTGAAACAAGTTGAACTGATCCTTCTGCAATAGCAGATTTATTAAATTGGTTTTGCTGTAAGAAAACGTGACTTTTGGCCTCAATAAAAGAAGAAAAAGAGATTTTTGCATGTGCTGAAAATTATTTTATTACACTTTCTTTACTTTGATTGATCAAATTTGCTAACATTTCACCTGTTGCAGCAATGATACGATGATACGTTTTCCTACCAGTGTTTGGTCAAAGATAAGTGTCTCTTATAGTTTAGTCATTTGAACATGCAAAAAATATTATATATTTTTTAAAATGTTGTCCAGATATACTGGACAATATAAATTTAATGTAAAAATGTTGTCATGCCAGACAGATATTTTACTTATTTTCTGTTATGTTTTCTTTAAATAAAACTTGGCTGAGTACTTCAGTGTTTTTTAAGGATTTAGATGTAGAGATGTATTTGTAGATTGGGTCCATTGTCATTCCCTCCACCATCCCATCACTTCAGGCCTCCAACACCACCCACCCCACACCTCTCATCCTCCCTCCCTCTCTCTCTCTCTGTCTTTCTCCCTCTCCTGCTGGCAGCCCTTGATTACACTTGTCTCCTGGGGGAAGGTTTAAACTCCTCAGAGATAGTAATATCGAGGGCACTACTGGCTAGTCACTTCAGATCAGGGTGGGGGGGAGGAAATGGCGACGGACATAAAGCTAAATATATAATTCCTCCCATGCCGGTAATCACGATGTCCAGACGATTTGAAATGACAGTTTAACCACTTTAGACTGAGGAACGCTTTGTTCGGATTTGAGAAGCAGGAGGTGTGTGCGTTGGAGCGTCTGGTTGGTCCCTGTGATGGTTGGGGAGCCTCCTCGTGGGTATAGGGGCCATCCAAAGGGGCCCGTGTGGTCCTCTCTAAATGCACGTGGGGGTGGGGGGGGGGGGGGGGGGGGGCACACGTTCCATTGAGTTAAAAAGGCTGGTAGACCAGACAGGAGCAATTCTATGAATGACTGACGTGCCAAGAGCTCCGGAAGGAAACACTCTCACCGCCCGGTATTAGTTTACCTGATTATTAGGATATCCAGCTTCCTCCTAAAATGGCTGGCCATTTCCCTGTTAGAGGCAGTAAGAGCGCCCACCTGGATTAGGCCTAAACGTGGTCTGCATTACACCAGGCACAACAAGGCCTCATGCCACACAGCTCAACCAATTACATCTATAAATATTAATAGGCTAATCTGCACATATTCTTTTTCCTGCGAGCCTGTTACTACATCCCTGAAAGGGTCAGAGATACTCTTACGAACATCAAATCAATTTAAATATTTAGTTCAATTTGCATATGCAGAGACTTTCGCTCCAGACAGGCTCTCGCAATGTCTTTCCCCCCCCATCATCACCATCCCAAGAGGAGAGTGCATTTTGCATTCAGGCGCTGATTGGATCCTTGATGAGATCTTCAGGGTGGCTTCTCACACTCTGACGCTCTTAACACTCCAGAGGTGATGAGAAGAGAGCGAGAGACGAGAGAGAGAAGGAGGGAGTGAGAGGTGTGTGTGTGTGTGTGTGGGGGGGGGGGGGATCAATCCAATTCTGTCTATGCTGAAGTGGTCGTCTCTGTCCTCAGCGGTTCAGCTGCTGCAGGAGCACCACGGCTTGATGTTCAGAGTGTAATCACAGGCGGCACAAAGGGAAGACAGACAGCAGAGGGGAATCATATATACATTCTCGGCTATACAATATAATGCTGGTCTTTTACAGCAAACTAGTATTAGACGAGCGTCTCTCAAAAGATATGAATAATGCAATACAGACATCTGCGTGAAAAGGAGAGATATTAAGAAGTAGAACAATGCCAAGAGGGATATGAGGCCGAATGAAGTAAGAGAGGATGGAGAGACCAAGATAGAGAGCAACCCTCAAGAGATTTTGTTTCCTCTTTTGCCCAGTATGAGTTTAAATTGTACTCTTCCATGGCTGTATCGGATGTTTGTGCTCTCTGAAACCAGGAAAGGGATGAAATTGGATTCAGTAAGCACAATGCAACTCGCATACTTTCAAAAATTCCCATTTTGATGATTTAAAGCAAGCGACTATGCAACTTTTGAAAAAAGAGATCAATTCTTCTTCTTCTTATACATGAAATATTGAATTCATAACAACTAAAATGCAATTTTATACACTCAGGAGTTTTGCTGCTTCAGCCTCACATGGTCTGGTATGATCGGTAGCTTATGCTGGCTAATGTTGGCTAATGTTAGCAAAGAGATTCACTAATTTGACTCATTGTAGAATTCACCATCATCCCACCTCTTCCAGTCTCGCTTTAACTCTTAAGATTAACTCAAAAGACTCTTGGATTTACTTTTGCATTTCTGTCATGCAAGAATCAGACTTTGATGCTTTTTTAGTAAAGAAATACAGCTGTATAAAGAGCTTGTTGGGAGTTAAAGCTCAGTAAGTTCAAAATGTGTAACTGGTTATCTTTCCTTAAATGCACCAGCTACAAATAAAAGGCTAGACTATCAAATCAAACGTTTACTGAACTAATTTAGACTTGTATATTTTTGTGAGGAATCGCCAAAGGACACAGCAGAACCTCCACAAAGACAAACCTCTATTGCTCTCGCTCGCTCACACACAAATGCAGTCCCACACACACACACACACACACACACACACACACACACACGTACGTCAAAAGGCGGTGCTAGTAGTAGTAAACATTTGAAAGGAACAGGGGTAATTCACTTGATAAATGTCAACCGAAATGAAGCTATCAGCTGAAAGCAATTTCCTCGTGCTTGCCTGTGTTCTGCGCCAGGGACTTGGGAGATTTTCACCCCTCCATCGATCATGAAGCCTCTGTTTTAGGCCAAGGTACACAATGCCCTCAAATTGCTGACATATGGACCTAGAAGCACCACAAAAAAACCTGCCATTTCCACCCCACCCCTCCTCTGTCCCGACCCAGCCACTCCTCTGCTAAACTCTTGTTTATCCAATGACTCTGGTCTGTTTAGGCCATTAAAGCGAAGCCATTCAGGGAGACAGAGCGCCAAGGCAAATGTAATAAAGCCACAATCTGTAGCGTGCAACTTAACGCCGCTTCCAGCTAACACCGAAGATGACAAAAACCACTGTGGAATCTGCATCGTCACTATTCCTCAATTAATTTTCTCCATTCAAAAGACGTCACACAGCATTTTGATAAACGTAATTAGTAGTTTGCAATGTTGCTGTGCTGCAATCATCAAATGAGTGGGTGACTACAAGACCAAGAGTGTGGGCAAACTATTAAAATTAAACCTGTCTGCCATGTGGGCCGCCTGCGACCAGTAGCAGAGGAAGCAAAACAAACCGTGATAAAGATGAAGACACTGACCACATAATAGCACGGGAAGCCTCTAGCTGGTGTAAACAGCGGACGGATGAAAGCAGAGCCATGTGTGTGTCGCTCGGTAGGTTTCCCATTCATACATTTCTTGTTATTAATCAACTACTCGTACTACAATTCCTGACCGTGACTTTAAAAGTGCAGCTATTTAAAGACAAAGAGGGCCAAGTGCACAACGTAAAAAAGCCTCTTTTCCTAATGGACAATTGTGGTGCCAGCAGCCAAGGCCTGGAGGTCCGTACACAGGAAAAGTCCATTATCACTCCGGCTAATGGAGGAGGGGGCGACTTCAAACCAAAAAGTGGAGAAAAAGAAAAGAAAACAAAAGAGAGAAAGATGACGCACATGGTACAAAGCAGTGTTTCTTTAATGGAGTCCATCAATAATGTTACTTTCCCGACTTTATTGTAGAGAGAGCAGCCGGATTATCAATCGTAGACACGGGCAGAAATTAAAGGCCTTTTTTCCCCCTCAAGTGCATTTTTTAACAGACTTTGAATCAATGTGAAACAAATGTTTGGCAACACGCTAATGATATCCTGCGTCTCTGGAACAAACTCTCTCTCTCCCTTTCTCTCTCGCTCTTGCCACCAAGACAAACCCGCAGCCAGTTTACATTCAGGCGGGTGCGCTTGTTTTATATAAACAGACAGCCCTTGTGGCAAGGGGTTTGATTAGGAGGAGGCCCGCAAATCCCATTAAAAGTCCATTCGTCCCTCAGTTGGTGTTTGTTTGAAGACAGGAAGAGTAACAAGGGAGGAGGGAGGTGACTGGCAGTCTGTCGTTGTTGTTGTTGTTTCTGTGCCAATTTCTGTTTATGCACTATGACAGTAAAACAAAGATATCACCCAGCAGCGAAGAGCAGATCTTTGCCAGTGATGTGGGCAGGAACCGAAGCCCAGTTTCTGCCAGGAGTACCAGAACATGTACAACAAGCTTTCAGACTGTTAACGCTCATCAAAGTACCTCCCCAACGCAACTGAGTCACTGTCTATTATTAACACGATAAGAATGACGTTACATGTGTGTCCATCTGTAGGTTCGGCAATAACCAAATGATACAGCATCAAAATACAGTACTCTTGTAATCGTCACAGTCAGCCTAACAGCTCCTTGGTCTTGGCTGTAAGCTGTTTGTCAATGTCCACTGCAACGTTGTCCGACATCTGCTGGATCTGCGAAGGCAGACGGAAAGATTCACTTTTACCTCCCTCTCCTGTATTTCTAGTAAAGGATGACAATATGTAGCTGCGATGTGACATGAATGTGACAGAATGTGATGAATTTATCACTTTGGTGCAAATTTGGAACTTATAAAATACTACAACTGGAAATGAATGATTAAGAAATAACTTCATGCTTTAGTTTTAATTTCTCTTTAGAAAAAGCTGTACCCTCGGTCGGTGTGGGCGGCTGTTACAGTAGTTTCAGGTCTTAGTAAGCTCTAATTATCAGTTACCCCCTTGACTCAGTTTTGTGACTCATCTGTTGCATCTAGCCACTCATCTCAACCTTCCTTTAAACTGCCCTTCCTATGTGTAATAGCACTGTTGTCTTTTTTCCCTCGTCTCCTACCTGTTTTTCTACAAGTCGTATGGTGTCCTCCGAGTGTCCTTCCTTTGCCTTTTTGACCTGCGTGACGGCATTAGATCGCACTTTCCTCACTGAGTCTTTAGCCTTGTTGCTGAACTGTTTGGCCAGCTTGGCGAGGTTCTCTCTGTGTTCCCGCGTTACCCTGCGAGGAAAGGAGGAGATGAGGGGAAAGAGAGAGGAAAGACCAGAGAGAAAGACGGACAGACAAAACAGAGAAGGTAAGAATCCCTGGGAGACAGATAAATGGATTATACCAAGGCAAGAGTCCACACACACAAACTCATCCGTGCCCTTTCTATGTCTCTGTATGTAGTTTCAAGATGTGATGAAGGATGATATTAGCTTAGCTTAGCTCGACTGACATCTATGGGTTGAAGTAGCAGCTCCTCCTCTATGTACAATAAGACAATGTTTGTTAAGATGCTGTTAAGCTCTCAGTGTTTTGAGGACTTGATATCAGACGTCTAGGAAAATAAGTTAGTCAGACTCTGGTGAATACTGTACAATAATAAAACAACAACAACAACAACAATGTCCTCACTTGTGCAAATGAGACTGTTAAGTGCTTGTAGGCATGAAGTCTAATCATTTTTTTGGTTCTGACTCGTGGCAGTGATCTTAACAACAATCACTCTACGAGGTCTCAGACCAGAGCCGAAACATCCGACAACTTTGTATTCACTTTGCATTTGTTAATCACTCAGAAAATCCTACTTCCCATTTCACTCTCCCTCTTTGTCCTTAATTGGCTTTTTTTCCCCCGTTGTTTTTGCCTCTGGGACTATTTGCAAACAATCCAAGTGCGGCGTCTATTTACCGCAAACAATACGGCCTAATTACTGATTCCAGGGCCAATCAAGGAGCGCCTTCTCTTTGGAAATGCAAATGGGGACTTGGAGCGTGCCGAGACTGATTGCAGGGGGAAAGCAGTCTGACTCTTGTCTCCCTCCTCTGCCAGACTAACACCTGCTGCTCCACACGCGCACACACACACGCGCATGAACACAGGCCGCCATTTATGCACGTATACTTACATGCACATGTGTGTATATGTAAAATACATACTGTATATACACACAGAGAGCTTTAGTGAGTGAGTGACGGATAGTTGTGTGTGAGGTTGTTTGACTTGGCAGGGAGAAAAAGAGAGCGAGAGAGAGAGAGAGAGGTCTAGCCAGAATGAAGAGAGAGAGAGTGACCCAAGCTTCACATCAACACACTGGGGGTCTCTATACATCGACAAACAAAAGTCAGTAAATCTGTCAGTGACAGCTCAGACTAGAGGATTTATTAATGGGGAGAAATTCAAAACCATGGATGAGACTTACATAATGTATTGATTATATTGAATTGGTTTATTGGTTAATTATTTAGTCTATAAAATCTCTAAAATGAAATAGCACAAAAAAGATGTATTAAAATAATTTATTTTGCCCAAATAACAGTAAAAAACATGTAATTGCAAAAAGTTTTATCAATTAACATTTTGTCAATTGAGTGATTGATTGATCAGATCACCCAAGTGTTTCAGTTTATATTAAATAGTGGGAAAACAGAGGAATGACAGAAGAAAAGTAAAAGTATAAAGAAAAGATCGAAAAGAAGGAAAGTGCTGAAAGCAGGAAAGCGTTTCTGCCCTTGTGGCTTTATGTGTGTGTGTGTGTGTGTGTGTGTGTGTGTGTGTGTGTGTGTGTGTGTGTGTGTGTGTGTGTATTTGTGTGTGTCAGAGAGAGACTCACTTGGGAACGGGCACCTTGATGATCGTCCCGTCCACCTCTGGGTTAAGGTTCATGCTACTCTCTCTCAGGGCACGGGTGGCAGCCGCTGTAGCCTGGGGTCACACACACGCGCATGCATGCACGCACACACACACACACACACACACACACACAGATAAATGAATGTGTGCATCGAGCACTGGTGTGAATAGAAAAGCAGAGCTACAACTGCAGGTAGTGGCTTAGCTCCAGCTGGCAATCATTAAGGTGTTGTGGTGTGTGTTTTGTGTGTGTGTGTGTGTGTGTGTGTATGTGTGTGTGTGTGTGTGTGTGTGTGTGTGTCTGGGGAAGCCCATGCTGTGTGGAAGTGCCTTGGGCCACTGTCAGCGCTTGGCCCTGTGGGACAGGACTGAGAGGTTGCAGGGCAGGGCGTTGACCCACGGTGACCTCACAGGAGAGTCTGCTTGTGCTTGTGTATGATACATGGATACACACAAACACACATGTGCTGTTGAGTTTGTATGCGTTCATTTTTGGATCAAATCTGTATTTTCAAATATAAAAGCAGCTTTTTGCTTGTTTATGAAGGTGGGAAATGGTAATTATCTTAAGGTTTAATGACAATAACACATGCACATGTAAAACTTTACTCACCAAGTAAACACTTTTCCTGTACTGTGGCCAGCTCATTACCTCATGCGGGGGAGAAAGGGAGGTCTAAACTCTAGACAACTCTACATGTTGAAAGACATTGATAGATGGTCTTTAGACAGGCTCAAGCCATGATTGTGACATTTTTCAGAATGACTGAATCCATTTCTATCCATCGAAATGCAATGAAGACTCTATGTTCAAAACTGATGACGTGAGGAAACGTTCAGTTGTTTCCTTACAGCATCAACAGTAATGATAGTTGTTTTTAGGTAATAAAATGTCCAATCGCTACAGTTTTCTTTGGTCAAACAATACATGCATTCAGCGATGCTAATGGTAGCGTTATTAGCATGTTCAGGTGTAAATAATCAAATCAAATGATGGCCAGTTCCATTTAGCTGCTTCAGCTCCTAGTATTGTGCGCGCTGGCTCACTGTCACACTGTCATGACTTACTGGGACACCAGAGGAGAGCAGAGCCATCGTTAATGTTATTAGTTACACCTGTGATCATCCTTCTACGAGAAGTCAAAATGTCTCTGAAGGTCTCATATCTGTGAAAAGTGTAACTGGGACTAAATGCAAACTAGACGATCTGATCAAAAGCTGTTGTGAGACGCATTTGTCCACATTAAGAGCAAAAGTGGAAATGCATGTTTCTGATCTGCATTGAGCAACTGCATCAACAGAAATAAATAGCTGGTGAGGATAGTCATGGATTTGGGACACAGACGGACTCTTGCTTCCTGCAAATTTGTCTAAAACTATCACTAGAAATGAAAACATCTGCAGAAGATTTCCTTCATCTCAGCTGTTGTCTAAAACGGCTTTTGAAAAAAATAAATGCAACTAATATTTCCCAAACACCATCTGTCATCTTTTTAAAGGATGAAGATAGTCAGAGAGAAATGAAAAGAAGAGTATTATGTGTTTTGTGAGGGGGAACAAGTGATCCAGTGTCAATGTGGACGCTGGCTGGAGAGGCAGCTGTGCTGTAAATGCTAAATGATATCTCAACACAACGCAGGATCAGACAAAGAAGAGTCGAGAGGATCTGAGAAGTGTAGTATTTGACTCAATAGTAAATAATAAAACAGCATTCACGTATGTGAAAGATAAAAAATTGATTCACCATATACTACACAATCCTTCAGCAAATACTGCTTCAGAGGCAGAGAGCTACAGTTAAACAGCACATACAGACGAAGGGGGAGGAAGGCAAATCCTCTGAATTACTGAAAACAAAGTCACACTCCTCAAACCAATTCTGCAACCGCATGACAACTCCCTTAGCTGAGCTTTACAAAGTGTGCAAATGTGCAATGCAAGGAAAAAGAGCATAACATTTCATTTCCTTTTTTTTTTTTTTTTTTTTTTTACTCCTTTCTACCCTACTCCCCTTTCTTGACAGCTCCTTCTGGCCTTTTCCGCAGGGGGGAAAGAAATGGCAGCGAGATTAAAGGAATGTATTTGCGAGTATTAAATTAATTCATGAGGTTTCTTTTCTTTTCCTTTTGTTAAAGTCATCCGGACCGCAGGCCTCTGGTTGCTCTCTGAGTGTGGGGTGATCGATTCAGCCCATACCTATGTTTGATTGTTCTCAGCATCAAATTCATCACCCCCCCCCTCCGATGACCACTCCGGTGGTTACGGAATACCGAACGGAATTTCTCTGGAAAGGCGGGGCAGGTTCTGGTTAATATGTTGGAGAGGAAGAGAAATTACACTGAAGTTTCACATCAAACGCTTTGACGGCCCGGTTCAAAGCAGAGAGGAATGTGTGTGTGCGTGTTTTAAAAAAAGGGAGTCCTGGAAAAAACACTTTACGAACAAAGCGGTGGGATGCTTAAACATGCACATACACACACCAAATTGCCTCCTGATCGAAGCATGCTGGTAGTTGTTGTTCGTTCCACTGTGCCTTCCCAGGCTATACTCTTAATGAATGAATGGAAAACAATGGTAGGGCCTCCGGAGTGCCTGGTAATGGATAGGCATCATTATAAGCCTATTAGCTCTGGGTACTGAGGACTCACCTCTGTGTGGGACATGGGTAACGTAGGGCACAACAGGATAGCATGTGTGTGTGCATGTGTATGTCTGTCAGCGTGTGTGTGGTCTGTGGTCGGAGTTTCTGGGAAGGAAACAGACTCACAGAAAGACCATTCAGCCTGACTCAGGTTTGAAGACTGGATCTCCAGATTTGAGATGCTGATAAATACTCACATTTGCATGTTGTTTTGCGATATCAGCACAAAGGAGGACAAAAGAGGTGAAAACACACCTCGCAGGTTCACAGAAACGTGACCGGTAGGAAAACAGAAGGTGGTGGAAAATATCTGCAACAGACAGGTGGTTCTCCAAAAGACCAAACTGCCTTTGAATGTCAGCTATGCTTATAAAAGACACAAGTCTCTAAACTCTGGAGCAGGTGACCAAATCTGAACTGACATCAGTTCACAGGGGGTATATATGCTTTCTTATCTTCATGTCTATTATTCCTCACTTTAGATTTTCATACTCAAGTTATGGCATGTGTGTTTGTCACACCTTTACCATGCTATGCATATAAACGTATTAAAAAGTATATATAATATTAAAAGTATGCTTGTTGGGTGGAATTTGTTAAAAAAAACAACCGTACAGAAAATCTGGCTACTACTAAAAATGTGAGTTGGCCCAGTGGACAAAATGTCTTTCTGGGGCTCTGATTAGTACAGTGTTGTATCACCTAAGAAGGAGAGGAGGGAGTAAAAAAAAAAAAGAAAGAAAAATAATCCATTCCTTCCTAACCTGGGGGTAAAATGAGGTCATTTCCTATTCTGTGACATCTCACACGCAGACACAACCACATCTCAACACACACACAGAGAGAGAGAGAGAGAGAGAGGGAGAGGGAGAGAGAGAGAGAGAGAGAGAGAAATAGAGAGAGAGAGAGAGAGAGAAATAGAGAGAGAGAGAGAGAGAGAGAGAGGGAGAGAGGGAGAGAGGGAGAGAGGGAGAGGGAGAGGGAGAGGGAGTTTAGGTTCTCGTTGCTATCTTTCACCCCAGAACAAAGGGCTCCCTGAGTGATCAATCAATTAGCATCTGAGACACAGTTGGAGAGAGGGAGGCAGGTCAGGTTTCATTTATACAGAGATGTGGGCTCAGAGTTCTGGTCTGGCTCACTTTGCCTTCTGTGAATACTCGCTATCATAGCATTGCATTATAGGGCAAAAATAAAAATAAAAAAAAAAAAAAAAAAAAAAAAAAAAAAAAAAAAAAAAAAAAAAAAAAACAAAAAAAAAAAAAAAAAAGCTATGAGTGTGTGTGTGTGTGTGTGTGTGTGTGTGTGTGTGTGTGTGTGTGTGTGTGTGTGTGTGTGTGTGTGTGTGTGATCGTCTTACCTCTGGGAAGCCGCTCATGTTGACCATAATGAGCTGAGGTGATTTCATGGAGATCTGACCCAGCTGGTTGAGAGGGAACTTCCCATCTTGAGTCGTCACCACAATGTGATCCAGAGCTCCTAAACAAATACAGATACCTGTAATTGTTTCTTGACTCAATTTATTTACCTACATAAACAATTCAAGGCATCATTTTACTGTCGCCATGTGCAATGCAGTCTCCCTGATGTTGTGCATCTACACATCTGCAGGCCAATTTTATCGGCTAATATCGAATATATCAGCATTTTATGTATATTTGACTTCTAAATTCAAGTTGAATATAGTTTTGTAGTCATATTTATAGTTGTTTGAAATGTTCAGTTACCTTATATCTACATTTACCGTCAGTCTGTTTGACAAAGTTGATTTGTATTATTCTCATACTATTGGTCGGGCTGTGGTCAATATGGCAGCTTTTCTGGTTTGACAACACTGTTTCCATGTAGACTTAATATAAAGAAGGAAAAGAGTCACTCAGAAAGATTAACAAATAAATAGACAGATGGGTGAATGTGCAGCAGAAGCCACAAATTGAATGAGTAAGTAAAGAAATTAAAAAGAGAGACCTCTGTCACACTGTTAAGACTTTCCATGATCTATTGTCTCTCCTCACTGTCAACACAGAGGGAAGCAAAGGTAAGTTTGCCAGCATGAGTTGACTTCTTCTGTCCCCTCCCTCCATCCGCCCCTCTCCTCCATCTGGCTAACCTCAGACGCAGTTGTTTCCTTCTTCTCCACCTCTGCCTTACATCACCCGCTCCCTGCGTACCCACTGGGGGCTGCGCTGGTGGTGTGTGTAGAAAAGGGGGGGAGGTGAAGGGGAGGTGAGCCAATGGTCTAATTTTCTCTATCCGATCAATTTATCAGGGCAAAGACATAGACGTACCAGTCAGAGATCAGATGCAGAAAAACTTAAAAATAAATGGTTGGTATGATGTGATGAAATGGATACCTTTTATTCAAAAGGCCGCATCCCAACTGAATCACTGACATGCCGTCTACCTGCCTGCCTATTATTCTGTCTCCCTCTCAGACTTCAAACATCCATCTTTGTGCAGCTCTAAACCTGCCTGTCCGTCTCACAGTGCCTCTCTGTGTATATGCAGACCGTTCATGTCCATATTTGTGACCTTCTGCCTGTCTGTCTTTGTTACCTGCGCCTTGACAGTGAGCACCTACGCATCTGCTAGTACTTTAGGAGGGCAGACAGACAGACAGTCATTTCTTTAACTACAAAGGTGGAGGGTGGGGAGGGCTACGGGGGTAGAGAGAGAAGGCAGAGGATGGCTGAGAAAGCATTCTCCAAATTGGTTTTTCTCAAAACTTACACAATATACTCCGTTGGTTACAAAGAGCTCACAAGGAAATTGTTGGTCAGAAGCATGATTCAATACTGCAGCAGGACTTTAACTGTTGTCAACATGAGACAGCTGGTAAAAGGTAATGGAAATGATGCATCCTGTACTGTAACACTTAGAGAAACTGTCGCCCTGTTCAGCAGAAATGTGGTTAATATGTTTAGTTTAGCTTTAGGATTCATAAATGTGTCATCACCATGTGGTTGGACCGTGTTGCATTCTGACCACAAACAAACAAAACTTACATTAGCAAGAACTTTGACCTACACCATTCATTTCAGGTGGTCTCTGTGCGGTTGTTTGGTCTGCACCAGAGCTTGAATGACAGCGTAACAAGCTGTAAAATATATCATCACCTTTCAAGTTGATATGGCAAACTTGTTAGCGTACAGTTGCTTAGTTACACATCTAGCAGTTACAGAGCAACATTAGCATTAATTTGAAGTTGTGTTTCTGGCCACCTGATGAATGCAAGTCCAACATTTACTCTCTTCTAGCTTTGTTTTTGGTCTCCAACAACCCCTGAGGGAAATACCTGGCTCTTTAGCTGCACTACGGTCACTATGTTCACTATGTCTGTTTGGTGCTGGATAGGCAGCATTCAGTTGATTTTTAGAGCTTTCTTACTGAAAACAGCTGCCTGCTGCGTCTGGAAAAGAAGCCAAGAACAGAGTGAGAGTGAAACAAAGCAGTAAAGCTGGCGGTCGTAAAACCAAAACAATCACCCGAAAGATGCTAAAACAGGAACCGCAGAGTCAGGTGATAATTATCTGTGGGTTTATCACGATGAGCGACCCCTTCCACATGAAAGCAGTCATTTGATCCATTCCTAGTATAAAACATATTCATTATAGCACCTTTAATGTGCTGTGTTGAACTCTAAGTGTAAAAACAACAATTTGCTGTTTTATGGGGGATTACTTGCTAACTATTTCTAGACTATTTTAGTCTTGTAGTCGTGTTGAAGCTGCCAGGCAACCAGCGGAGTTCATTAGTAATCTTTAGAGGTGCTGGTGGGCGAACTTGGTTTCCTTCAGTCAGGCTAGCCATTCCAGGCTTTATGCTGGGCTAAGCTAACCACATGAGAGTAGCATCTGTTTTCTTATCTAACTCTCTGCAAGAAAGCAAACAAGTGGATTTCCCAAAATGTTGAACTATTCCTTTAAGCTCCAACAGGTCTTATCTTCAACTTGGAAGACCTTTCGGTGCCTGAAGGTATTTTTTCCAGCACTGTTGTTGTTGTTCAATGTCTCAGTCCACTCTGTCTTAATGTTTCCATGGAAACAGAGCTAGTATTCGGGTAGTATACATTACCCATCTGTGACTAACCACAATATGGTGATCATAGCATTGATCCCCTCTCTCTGCATCTATCTATGACGTTCTGCTATACGTTTGCCACACGCAAACAAAACACATGCACACACACAGTATGCATTCATGGCAACACACAACAGTACATACAGTCATATCCACACACACACACACACACACACACACACACCTACTCATAAGCTTAATGAGAGCCAGATGAGAGGTTTGTGGAGCAAACGCACACACACACTCGGACAGCTGACGTCATTTCATTCCACCATCTCATCTCTGCTGTCAGCTCTAAGTCCTGCTGCCTCCCTGGATTACTGTGCAGCTGGACAGAAGAGAGGAGGATGGAGGGGCTGGAGGACAGCAGTGAGGGATAGAGATGGAGGGAGGAGACAGGGCAGCTGACAGCATGGAGGGAAGACAAGAGACAAAAATGACAAGAGAAACAGAGGGAGGACTGAAGAGCTGAAAGGAGTGAAGTAGGGAACTCTTGAAATTCTTGACCTGTGAACAAATGTGTCCCTGTAGGTCAATAAGAAGTTTGAATTCAATTGAAAGCGTGAGACAGAGATTGAAAATATGGTATGAGCGGAGGCCAAAATATAAAGCTGGGAATTGTTGGTAAAACAAAAGAGAAGAGTAAGTAATGGAGGGATGAAGAGAGGGAAGATAGAAAATGGCTCAGACCAAGAAACTGCTGAATGATGAGTGGAGAACGAAAAAAAGCTGAAGGGAACAAGATAAATCAATAAAAAGAACAATGAAACAGTTGGAAGTCTACAAGACAAGACATTGAAGTGTTATCCACGAAATGTCTTTGTGCTTCTGTTGTTTAACTCTCCTACATGCTGTGTAAGACTTCACATGCTGCAGATCAAATGTCAGAGAAAGAAAGTGCACTTTCATCTGAGGAGGAGAAGGAGTAAAGAGCTCAGACACGAAGTTTGAAGTCTGAGGCTGCCTCCTCCCTCGGGAGCTTCCATTATACACCCCACCTCTGACTCCCCTGAGCCCAGATCCCATTTGTTAGAACCCAGAGGCAAAGGGTCGTGACCTGGATGTAGTTGGGGAAACAGAGGTCAAACTGGGGGTCAAGGTAAGGTCACACAACTGGGGCTCACTCTAAGCCCTCGGGCGCTTTGTCAGGTAGACGCAAACAAAAGAGGAAGACTTACTGACTTTTAGCCCAAAGTAAGAATGTGCCTGATGTGCTGTTCAGAAGGAAAAGCCTCATGTGTACAGTGCATGATGCAGATGAAAAACAAAACTGAACTGCAACAGTAAATGCACGATTCATGCATATATCTTGTGGCGTTGGTTTTTATTTTTTAAATTCAAAGTAGAGTTCAACAAATAAGGAAGACCCATATGTGACTTCAGCACTCTGTACATTACTCTGTGATTCATGCATGTAGTGTTGCCTATGTCGATATTATGGAAATAAAATCAAAAAGGTAAAAAGGTGTTTTGAGATTTCTCATGGGTGTCCGTGATCTAATCGATGCCTGCAGTCCAGCCAGATGCAGAACTCTAAAATATTAACCATGGGCTAGGCCAGAGGATGTAACGAACAGCTTGTACAGCGAAGAGGAGTCCAGAGACGTGTTTGCAGAGATGTTACTGAAAAACATGCTTTGGAAAAACTGGATTCAAGCAACGGTTTCATTCTGGTTAAACATTTTATCATTATGGTTGGACTGCAGACATCCATGAGATCAAAGATATAACTCTGCCAATCGAACCTGCTGTTGGAAAATAGATACAAATACTAGTGATACAAGTGAGAATGAAATGAAATAAAAGGAGGATAACTAAGATTTAGCCGATATGTATGTGGAATGATATTCAAGTTACTGCATATGTTCTATTGCTACCATGTTTTTCTTTTCTAACCCTGCTAACAATAAAAGGAAACAGCAATCTGAGCAATTAAATTAAACTCTTACATTTGTGACAACGCTGTCATTGCTCTTATCATACGGCCGTTTATTTCCACTCAGTGTTTCATCACATGACTAGCTGGCAGTATTGGACTGCTACTTTCATTGGTTATTTTTGTCTTCTGTAAGTAGACTTACATTTTGAACTTGAGAGTCAATGTATTCCTGCATTCTTTTTGTCTTTTTAACTGTTCAGTTCTGTATAAGAGGGAGTAATGTTTGAGGAACAAACAGGGAGTGGTGTAAGGAGACTCCAAAAAAAGAATCAGCTGAATACCTGGTGAGGTTCGGATGCTGAGGTTGCGTGTGAAGTCATCTTTGAGTGCATTGAGAACCGCCATCATGTCCCCCTTCACTTCATCCAGACTGATGATGTCTTCCACCAGAGCTGAATTAATGTTCACCTTAGCTGACTGGCCCTTTGCCTTTGCTTGGAAGATGAAGAGAGGGAAAGAACAAAAGGCACTGAGGGAAGAGTGGAGACTCATATCAAAGACAAGTAATATCTAATCAAGTAACCCACACTGATGCCAACAGACCCACAGAGGCTATACTCTCCAGTCTCTGAAGTCTCCCTCACCAACCTTTTGCCTTCTTGGTGGCATAGAGCCTGGTGCATGCAGTGGGGTAGCAGGTGGTGTTGGGGTACAGAAGTGGTGCACTGACCCTCGAGGTGGCCATGAGGGGAGGCCTGACCTGTCGCACCAGGGACTGACACAGCAGCGGTCGCAGCAGGTTCAAAGCCATAACTGTCAAGAGAAAAGTGGTAATATCTATCACAATGAAGTAATAGCTTATATCAGCCAGTAGGAGGTAGGCCTACAACTTGTTCTCACGTATTACAGCACCATAGCCAACTATATAATGATCGTTGTGACAAAAATGATAAGAACAAATGGAGCCAAACCAGCCAGTGCTGTCTTTTCTTTGAAATGTCAACAATAGCTCTTTGCAGCCTACATTCAGTTGCCAGTTTATTATATTGTCTCATGTAAAAGTCCTGCAAAATCTTCCCTTCATGAAGGTTAGTGTTTAGTTTTTCTTCAAACTGTTTTAGAGATGTGTTGATTAAACTTAATGATCATTTCAGAGGCTATAGTTTGTGGTGCTGTTAAATTGTTTGCATTATACTGAGGGTGTTCCTGTTATTTAGCCTGCCCCCATTGATACAAGTGAGGGAGACAAAATAATAGAAAATTGTCGTTTTGTCTGACCAACTCTGTGCTTTCAATCACATAAGACAAACAAAAACAGCCAATCCTCACAATTGAGAAGCTGAAACTGGGAAATGTTTGGCATGTTTGCTTAAAAAATGACTGACTGATAAATCAAGATATTTGCAGATTGTTTTCCCTTTGATTGACTAATTGATTGATTGACTAATGGTTCCTCCGCTTGGATCACAAAATGTGCCTTTAACCAGAATTTCTCTGACAATACAAAGTACAGAAGAGGAAAAGAGGCTCTTGTACATCTAATTACACATCCACAGTGTTGTTGTAGAACTTCCTGCACTCAACTCTACAGGCTACATTATATGCAATTACTCATTGTCACAAACATACTCTTTCTCTTCCTTTTACACACACAAACAGGATAAAACTACCTCTGCACTCAGCACATGCACACTTGTTTGGGCATTGCTGAAGGGGAACCTCCCATTCAAAAATCACACAACACTATGAGACTAACCACCTCCCACCGTGCAACACGGCTCTGGAGTGTGAACTGTGTCACTGAACCTCGGCGTACACACAAGCAGAGAGAAACTCTTGAGATATCGAAACCCACAGACACAAACACACACTAAAGCCCGTCTTTCACAGTCAGTGGCTGTGAACAGCTCGCAGTGTACTGCAGCCTGACTGACATGCTCTATTATCTGCTGTGTACTGTTAGCTGGGAGGAGAAACAAACTGCTGCTGCCGAATTACAAATAAGAACTTTCCCAAGTGCATCATATTACTGACGTGTTTTTTCCGTAAAATCATAACAAAATAGGAATTAGTTCCAGTTTCATGCAAAAGTTATCCAGATGTTTCAAAAAGCTCGACAGAACATTATTTCTGGTTGAGATTCCATGCTTTAATGTAGACTATTTTTTTCTTGCTTGAAAATTATTTTTTTCCCCCTCACTGGACATATATTTGTTTAAATTTAATATTGTTCACATTTAATTATTCCTTTAACTGTTCAGTTAGATACTGCCAGTTGTATCTCTCTACATTATGTTCTAAATGTTGTTTTGATTTCTCCATGCTGCCAGGAAAACAATCCTAAATACAGTTAATGGTCTTTAAAATAAATAACCCATTATGTGTCTTCTTTGTGTAATTGTAGATTGTAAACTCTTCCGCAGCTCATTTAAAGCCCAAAACTCCCAGATACAATACTGATCTCAGTGTCCTCAATGGTATCTACGGCCATGCCACAAGTCCCTGGTGTTAATCCAACAGTGACTCCAGATATTAACCAGAATCCAAACATATTCCAATGGAAATATTTAGGCTAGACTGTGGCCCATCGCCTACAATACAAACCCATAACAGGCATCCGTGGCTGGCAGCTTTCCTGACAAGCTGATATGATACGGCAAACTGTGGCAGAGCAGGTAGGCTCAGATGTGGGATGATGACAGATCTCTTTAGAGTGGAAGTCAAGCAGAAAAAGTGAAGCACAGGTGTCCAGTGAGATACTGTAGCCTCACATCCTGTAGATTTCACACACAGCAGCAGCTGCAGACACACCTCTCCTTCTTCCAGCTGGTGAGCCCGCATGATCTCCCCTCTGCACACTTTACAGTTTGAGCAGAAAATAACACAACTGGGTATCTGATAATGTTCTGCCTGGCTCTACCTCGCCAAGCAAACTGTTCAGACTAGAACTGCACTTTATTATAAATATCAATTAACCCTCTTACTTTGTTGTTTAACTGATTAAATGATTCATCTATAAAGCGCCAGAAAGTGGTAAAAGGCTCACATGTTCAAATTGCTTTTTTTTGTCCAGTTACCAGTCCAAAACCCAAAGATATTCATATTACAATGCTATAAAACAGAGAAAAGCAAAATATCTTTATATTTTAGTAGCTTGAATGTTTGCTTGATGAATGACTTTTAAATTGATTATCATAATTGTTGCCAATTAATTTAATTTGTCAATTGACTAATCTTTGCAGTACTAGGTCACACAATAAACACACTATTTAAGTAACAAGACATTACATATGTGGTCATCTGGCTTTACTGACTGGATCCCAGTGCATCCTTGTCTTATTATAAAACTGAGAATCACAGTTCAGTATGACTTTTTATCATCATGCTGGCCACTGCGAGGAATATCAGCTGTGCAACTTCACATGTCATATTCCATACCGAACAGATATGTTGACATATGTCGATATCAGAGGGTCCTTTGGTTATCATTACTGATTTATTAAGCGATTAAGTCCTGCAAGTGGCACGAGGTTGATTCAGTGTTGTATTTTTTAACAGATACTCGAGTAAACACGAAGAACGAGGCTGTTGAGGCAGATACTATATTATCTTTCTAACTAACAATAGTACGGACATGTTTAAGATAACTGACTGGTCCTAAGACTTTATGCAAGTGAAGCTATGTGAAGGTCGGTGGGATGGGGGCGTGCATGTAGCCCTTCTTCGCCTTCTTCTGCACATATCACTAACAAAAACTAACATAACCCGCAACCACGTAGCTGCTAAACATAACACTGGTGTTCACTTCAGCTATGACCCGGAAAAACACAACCTTCAACTGTGAATTACCCCAAGCAGCATACTTACTTTCAAGTTTACAGTCTTCACAGAAGCATGTTAGCTAGGAACAAGCCACATTTGACATCCATGTCGTCATCATCAGGAGCCGACGTGCGGTTGTGTGTTTGAAACTATATATGGGGTATACCGGATGAGCGGGGGTTCTCTCTGAAGCGGCAAACCAAGATGGCTCGCGGTCTGGAGGAGAGAGATGCGGGAGACGCCAAATATTAAACCGAGTGCCTCCTCTGGACTCCACCGACAGTTAAACAAGCTACAGCATCACCCTGCGCCTTTGTTGTTAGACGGTAGCAAGGCCACTGTTTATCCTCCCAGCTAGCTAATCTAGTCAGTTTTATAGGAGGAAAACATAACAATTGCTTGAAATGATTAGCATTACGTTTTGACGTAACTGAATCATCCCGAAAGTGGGATCCGTAGTGAATTAAGTCGAAGAAGCCAGTCGCTTTCAAAGAGGAGGTTTGACAGATTGAGGAGGTAAAGTGATACCATCTAAGCTAGCTAGCTGCTAGCAATCCACTGCTCGTGTAAAATGGACTATTAACCGTTTAGTGGATAGATTTGGTTAACTGAAAACCTCACCACCTGAATGACCGAGATTAGTTTCAACTTGTACAATCGATCTAAATCAGCAAACGCCAACAACGCGGAGTCGTCAATCGATCAGCTGCGGTTAGCTAAGCTAATGTTAGCTGGTAGCAAGCCAACGTTTCCTAACAGTTATTTTTTTGAGGTTTTACAAGAACCAAGTCTTTGCCTGACACTGTGAATAAAAGTAACTCAACCTACATAATTTCCTGATTCTGCTCAAAACGGAGAAGCTAACTCAGATATCTAAACTGTAAATGAAAAGTAAAGAAAGGGTATATTGACAGTCTGCTGACACTGTGTAGACTACTTCTCTAACGTTTTTCACTGCTTCATACATGTATGTTTACATAAATCATTCATCGTTTACAATGAGTGTACTGTTTGACATTTCTACCCACATTTTGGTTAAACCTCTACCTAAGCTCTCATCGTGAATACCATAAAATGAGAAATGAATCTGTCTAAGAGAAATTATTGTGATGACCTAGATCATATTAGAAATTGCTTAACGTTTTTCACTATATTATTAGGCACTGAACCTGTATCTTACAGTTCTACGTGTTATTAACACTACCTGTGTATGTAGGCTTTGACCTGTCCAGGACACTTCCCTTTCATTTTCCAGATACCTTGTGATCAGTCATGTAAGCCACAGTGCTCAGAGAGATATAGTTTCTCTGTAAGGAAATATTTTAGTCTTTCAATTAACTGCTTACTTGTCTGAGGTGTGTGCTGCATTTGCTTTCCTTTGTGACTGCTAAGTATCTCTGTGTTCATAAGATCACTGCCATTGTGCTCAAAACAATCCCAATGGTTCCACAATGACACAAATCTGTTAACTTATCTCTGCGTTTTCTTTGTAAACCAAATTTATTCTGTCTTCTATTCCTGCCTCCCACAGAGTACACATGTCGTCTGCAGCAGGGTCAGTGGAAAATGCCTCCATCATTTCAGAGAGTGTGGCCCATGACGGAAACCGCTTGTGGATAGGCAACATCGATCCCAAAATCACAGAGTGAGTAAATCCGCTTCTTTAACACACGTTAATATCATTATGAGTGTGCGACTGTTGGTCAAAACAGGAATCTCAGTCAGCTTGTTTTATCTTTATACATTCATGCTTCAGATTGGATTAGAGCTCAAACTACCAGTGAGACAGTATAATTACTGTGCCCTACAATTTAGTGATCATATTTAAGATTTCGCTACTAAGGTATGAATCTCCCGACTTACACATGTTGACCAGCCTTAATGAAAATTGCGATTTGAGGTTGCTGTAAGGCTGTCGATGTTACGATCCTGAGACTGCTTTTTAACTTGCCTGCCTCTGCCTCATAGAAAGGCAATGCATTGTGTGTACACATATGATTGATTAACTCTGTGTGTGTGTGTGTGTGTGTGTGTGTGTGTGTGTGTGTGTGTGTATCGCAGTGTGTCGGAGGCTGAGACTGAGCAGACAGGGCTGGGTGTGTGAAAGGGAGGCAGCGAGGCGTGGAGACCTGCTCTGCTAAGGAGCAGCCATCATTCCTCACTCACCTGCCCTGTTTACTCTCTCTGTGTCAACCTGGAGCTGGTTGTGTGTGTCTGAGAGAGTGTGTGTGTGTGTACGGGATGTTTAAGTACACAGTTGGTGTTTGGATGGCAGCTGGTAGTGGCGCAGGCTTCAACACACTGAGGTGTCTGTGCATTATTAGTGTGTCTCACTTTACACAACATCATATGTATATGCAAACAGCCTACCTTTGTTGCATTTGTGTCTAAGGATGTGTGTGCAGTTGAATGTGCAACCAAATCAGAATCAGAATCAGAATCAGAAATACTTTATTGATCCCCGGGGGGAAATTGTACAATGTGAGTGTGGAGAGCAGCCCTACATATATTGTGATGGAGAGAAGGTAGTTTTTTAGGGTGAGGGGCATGTTTTTGTGCCTGTGAGGGCTGCTGGAGAATGTATGGGCTGCAGCTCTGGTGGGCGTCTAGACAGGCGTTTCCTTCCCCTTTCCCTGCTCTGCTCTACTTCTCCGTAAATAGCCCACTACTTCACCGTATGGAGGGAAAACAAGAGAAATGCCTGTGGCCCCTGGTGCTGATTGGGAAGATTAATTAGCTCCCGTGTAGCGGTACGCAGTACTCCCTCTGTTTGTCCTGGTAAGCCAAACCAAAACTCAGTGCAGAGGAGGAATGCAGACCTGAACTGCAAGGTGCTGATTGTGAGTACATGAGGCCACACACTTCGTTCAAAATAGAAAATGAATAGTAAAAAAAACTTTGCTGCAAGAGTTTTTTTTAGCTTATTAAATACATCAAATTGTGTACTATAAGTTGGTTACTAAGTCATTAAATCTAGAGTGATATTTTCTTTCTATTTTAAAACAGAAATGGTTAATTAGAATATATAGCATTATTTAAGTTTTACTGTAATAACACTGTTGTGTTCTGCTTTGGGTGGTCAGGGTGAAATATTAGATTGATTAGGATGTGATGAGTTAAGAAGGCTGCCCTTTTATGTTTTGTAATGTGTCGACTGTCAGAAAGATGAATTTTGGGGAGTGTATGTATGAAATGAATAAAGATTTCCGTATTCAGATCAGCGTCCCATATAGTGTCCAGTTTTCGTCTTTCCTTGCCCTGCGCACAGAGCGGAGACACAGCAGGTGTAACTGGAGCTTTCACCACATATTCATGTTTTTGTGCTTTTGGCTGCTCAGAGAGGGAATTTCGCATTAGTGGTAATCCATCACCGTCTTCCCCTTTGTTGTCTTTCTGGCCCTCTTGTTACATTTGAAGTTGTTTACTTGGAAGTTGTCATGGTTTTTATTGAATAACTTAAAACCTTTACTCATGCTGCAGGCCCAGATTTTTATGAAAATATGAAGATAGCTGCCTTGCCAGAAAGTCAAAACGTACCCCCTCCTCCTCTCTAAAGTTTTCCCCTCTGACCTGCACCCCTCTGGATCGAACCTTTTGTCTTTATCTTTTTCTGGACTGGACTGGCATGCCCCTTTTCCTTCCTTCCTCTTCTTTGCTTCCTTGCTCTTGTATCTTTCCTACCTGGCTTCTCACCTCCTCTCTTCTTTTGGCTTCTCCTCCTCCTCCTCCTCCTCCTCCTCTTCCTCCACCTTTCACCTTGCCGTCAACATCCCCTCTCTGAACTTTACTTTACTCTCCCCCCTCCCTCCTACCTCCTCCCTCCTCCTCTTCCTCCGGTGGTTTTTACAGCCCCCTGGAGGAGCGGCCCATTGTGGTTCAGCTCGCTAGCATCCAAAAATGTTCTTAGAGTGTCAGCCATTTAATCTCTCTCACATCTACACATATGCACAAACATACGGTTTACATTTATTTGAATATATAGCAATATGAAAAGGTAACATTTAGTGCATGACAACATTTGAATGCAAAAGGCGAACTAATGCAAAAAATGTTATATGTAATATGATGAACTTTTGTGTTAATGGAGGCTTTTCTTTGCAAATGAGCCTGGTGCTGGGGGAGCCACCTTCACATCGGAGGCTTGCAGGGTGTTGTCTGGGAAAAGCAGAAATTCTCTTTGGCCTAAAGCCCTCCAGGGAGTCATAGAAGGGTGGAAGACATTAGTACAACCTGCAGCTAAAACCCACGCTTCACTCTCCTTATCCCACATTGAGTCCCATTCAAACACCGTAACGTCATACAGTCATCCATGTGGTGACACACACACACACACACACACACACATACACATACACATACACATACACACACACACACACACACACACACACACACACACACACAAACCACTTCAGGATTAAAAAGAACAATCAACTAAACAATAAAAGGCTGAAGCATTAACTCCTCTTGAACAGTTATACAAAACACCTGAGGTCACTCTGAGGCCTGGACAGTCACACAAGGTAAAGGCACCGAAACAGAAACACAGGAAAGTGTTTGTTGATTTCTTTTGTTTGTGCATTGTGGGTTTTATTTTTGTTGTAGCTTTTGTTTTCTTAGAACACATGTTGGCATGTCACAGTAGGAAAAGCACAGGTTTAAATGATAATTAATGATGACTGAATTCCTTTTAGCTGCTTCAGTTTCAGGGTCCTGGTGTTGTGCATGTTGGCTCACGGTCGCACTCATGACTCACTGGGCTACAACAGAACGGAGCCATTGTTAATGTTATTAGTAACACCTGTGCTTTTCCTACTATGACAAGTCAAAATGTCTGCTGTGACAAAGACCTATCACCAGATGTCCAACAGTTACATTCATTAATTATGAAACATTCATAAAATGTATATAATGTGTATATATACATGAGCAAATTATATTTTACCAAATTCTCAACAACCATGACACTAGACTTGAAATAATTTAGACAGAAAATAAAATAGCAACAATTTTTTTTTAAACTAACAAACGTTTACTGGTTCCAGCTTCTCAAATGTGAATATTTGCTGGATTTCTTAGTATATTATGACATTAAATTGAATATCTTCTCTGAATATTTGAATGTCGGACAAAACAAGCTATTTGAAACTTGGTTTTGGGAAATTATGATGGGCATTTTTCACTATTTTCACTTTCACAGGTTATAGATCAAGCAATGAATCTAAAAGAATATGCAGATTAATCGATAATTAAAAATAATTTTTAGCTGCTGCCCAACAGATAAAAGAACAGGCCCTCAGACAATCCCTTATTCTGCACACACAAAAATAAGAATATTGCACATTAAAAAAAAATAAATTAAAAAAAAATGATTTCATATGCAAGAGCTTTGACAGTTCATGAAATGGGAAAGCACCTGCTGCTCAGCAAACATCAGCTCAGGGACAGTAATATAGCAGTGATATAGCAGCGAATATTCATTAGTAATATAGCAGTGAATATTAATTAGTTAATATTAATATATATATAATTAATTAATATAGCAGTAATATAGCAGTGAATATAGTCTGCAGGTGACCCTGAACTCATTGCTCCTTTCCACACTGAGAAATATTTTCCCATGGCTGCTAGTGGTCAGTTATACACAATCCTACAAATCCTCACAGCACTGCATAGCTCTTCAATGACCACATGTATCTGTGTTCATTCGTAGTGTAACAGGCAGCTCCGCACAGTGAGTGGATGTTGTTTGTGCAGAGCTCGGTGCTCAGGGGGGATTTGAGGCTTCCTCTTTTTTATTCCCTCATTGTCCTGCTACTGTATCCTCAGCATTGTCTCAATGAGAGATTTACTGTCACTGGGCTGCCACACCAGCTGGCCCGCTGCTAAAAAGGTGTCAGGGAGAGAAAGCTGTCATTCTCATTAGCCCCACTTGACAGATTCACGGACTGTAGGGTGGCAAATACAGTGTGGAGCCGATCTAATATGGCTGTTTAATAAGGTTAATATACTGTATTGTGCATTCTGTTGACCATCAAGGAAATGTAAGAAAAGAGAAGGTCTGATGTGGGACATTTTGCTAAATAAAAGCTTGTTATCTATGTTCTTATCTTCGTTTCTCTCCTTTGTTTCTCTCTTTCACATGATCCCTCTCTCGGCAGGTATCACCTGGTGAAGTTGTTGGAGAAGTTTGGCAATGTGAAACAGTTTGACTTCCTCTTCCATAAGTCTGGGCCTTTGGAGGGACAGCCACGGGGCTACTGCTTTGTCAACTTCAACACCAGAGAGGTACATGCAAGATGATGTTTATTCTTGATTTCTTCATTTTTGTAAATCGATGGTACACATTCAGATGTGTAGAATGCTTCGTTTTCTAGTCATGCCTATGTGTTTTTTAATTTTAATGAATACAATTCTAATTCCACAATCTGTCAATCATTGGCACTAAAATTAATATTGGATCAATACAGATATTGCATTTTAAAGAATATATCAATTAATTAATGAAATTTGTGTCTCTGAATTTATGGTGTTACATGGTGTGAGCTCATTTGTACTTCGAAACTAATGTACATCCACTCTTACGGTCAAATATATTTTATCAAAGGAAGGAAGTCCCTTTATTGAGTGTAATAACTCTCCTTATAATCAAATGGCCTAAGAAAGCTTTATTAGACATCTTCAAGCAGTGAGGACCTGATTGTGTGTCTTACTGAAGTGGACCATATTTCCCAAAAAAAAGGACTTTAAAGGGGGCCGCTCAGCTTCACAGGTTCAGCAGGCAGTGTTTGTTTTGGAGTGAGCCTGGGGATCGTGATAAGCATCTAGTTTCACAGCTAGTGTCTATCAGTGGGATATGAAGTCCTCCCAAAAGGATTATACAGAGGAAGTGTGTGTTTATCTTGCACACTCACACATACTTAGACACTCGCACACACACACACACACACACACACACACATACACACACACACACACACATACACACACACGGAAAAAGTACTTCATTAATATAATTTAGCATCAAAGCCACTTACTCATTTGATTAGACCAAACTACACTTTCTCACACTGCCTCTCAAACACACAACAGAGACGCACACATGTACACACACATCACTTACGGGCTATCTGCGGGCAGAGTGGCACATCATCATCTATTATTGTTTCTGCCATCTCTCTATTGTGAAGACTAATTATTTAATGACTCGGTGCAATCATCAAGGCTGATTTTTAATCATAGTTGTAAAAAGTCTTTCTCTCTTTTCCTCTGCGTTTGTGTGTGTGTGTGTCTGCAGGAGGCAGAGAGGGCGATCCAGTGTTTAAATGGGAAGCTAGCTTTGTCCAAGAAGCTGGTTGTGCGCTGGGCGCACGCACAGGTGAGGGTAAGTGTCAAACTCGTTCCATTTTATAAAACTGAAAATCTCATACGTCCTGATGGCTCAGTAGATAACGGCACATCACATTTATGTATGACACTGTGTTGTCGCTGCAGTTCATGGTCTATACATCTGTGCATCAGGAAAACAATATAATTGACTTTTAGATTAAAAGAAAGTTAAGAAACAAGAACAAAAAGATTAGAAAAATAACCAATACTTCTTAAGATGAAGGGCATTATTGAATTCTGAGGTTCAGTCTGAGTTATTGAGTTATGATAAAAGATTATAAGCATCTGACTACTGCAGTTTACAGAGAGCAGTGGGATCCCAGCAAAACCTATGCCTGTCTCTTAACAATAGACAGCCTACTGGCAATGGGTGAAGGGATATCCTGTATAGAGACGAATCACGCCCTACACACACACACACACACACACACACACACACACACATATAGTAGAGAGAGGTCAAGGTCAATGCTGCCGCCTCTAAGACAACACGTAGTAGGATAAATCTGCCCTCAGATTCATTGTAACTGGGCTCAATCCACCATTCCAACCAAAAATAGCTTTGGTTATTAATACCATTATAAGCCTGATATTTGAGTTCCAACTGTTCAATTAATACCAGTCTGTCCGTGTCGTCAGGCGATTCGAATGCAAATAAGTTTAAGTACTTTACTCACAGTGTCTATCAACACCTTCTGCATGCCCTTCCCTCACACATGCCTCTGGCTTCAGTTCACTATGAATGGAGTTTTCTCAAATCCAATACTGTACTAACATAGTTTACCATCATCTGGATTTGATACACTTTTAAGAGCAAGTCATCAGCCAGAATTTCTTTTTCAAAGAAAAACTAGTTTTGCTGCATCACTGAGCTACAGCACATTTGATGTGGCTTCAGTCTTAATATTAAAATGTGTTTTTATATGAAGACTTTGATTTCTGTGCTCTCGGTCTTTCTGTCTCTGCAAGAACGTGAAGTCGTGTTAGGCCTTGGTCTGGACCAGGCCGGAGCTACACAAGAGCTGAGTCCTGTAGTTGAAGTGTTGTGTCGATACTCCGCGATGTTAGAGATAATGCGAGCGGACCGGCCTGTAAACCTTGTACTGTCACCAATCTTTTACAGTTTTTAAGTAAGATTTGAGCTATTTTCCACCAATGTAGCCAGCTCAGGTCCAGCAGAATGTGATTTTCTTTTTTTAGCGAGCCTGTCTTCACTGATTCCACCCCAGAAGTGACGTGCTGGGATAAGTGAGTCAGAGACGGTCGGTGTTGAAGTTGTTGTCTCATTTCCAGGCGTACATCTTGACTTTATTACATAGCTTTGAAAGAGAGGAAATCACGTTGATGAACGTTTATTATAAGTGTTTCCTCCAAACTCCTCACAAACATCCACAGCTTTCCAAATCAGCTTTTTCAACAATTCATTACAGTATTATTCTGTATTTATCAATGCGTAGTTTAGCCAAGTTGTATGTTATGTGTGTTACATTCTTTGTACGTGAAACTCTCATCATCAATAACCCTCTCTCAGAAAATACTCTAAACCTTCCTGTGTACCCATAATTTAGCCCCAAATCTTCTGAACTCTAACACATTAAACACTTATTTTAATCCTTAATGAAGCTCTTAATGCAAGAGTCTAGTGCTGACTCTACTCCATAACATACTGTTGAAAGATAATTAAAACGCAGCTAGAAAAACTTAACGTTCCCATAACTTGAGCTTGGCTTGTTTACAGATTCAGATTGGCTCTGTGGAGATCTATATGCATTCCAGCTACATGCCTGTAGGAATAGGTGGAAGGGAAGGGTCCTGGCTAGTGGAATGGTCATTGTTTAAGACCTATTCTTGGCCATACATGTTATTTATTTCTTGGGACAGTATGTGAGATCATGTGTGTGTGCTTTTGTTCATTTACGTAACTAAACTTGATTCACTGCCACTTACACCAACTGATTAATAAAGCATCATATTCCTGCAAATGGCTGCTGCTGCTGCACCAGGCTCTGGGTTTTTTGTCATGTCATTCCCATCGTGTATGTGACTGTTGATTCGTTTTTGTCTTTTTTTTTTTCTTCTTCTTCGCAGGTTTCAAGAGTTCTGTGTTGGCTGGTGGAGATGTTTGGAAGGTGGTTTTGAAAGGAATGAGTGCAGACGTTGGTTGTTGCTCTCCAGCTGCTCCCGCTTTGTCCTCCCTCGTGCCTTAGGGGGCGATTACGGGCTGGACGCGCAGTCCAGCTTGGTTACTGTCTGTTTGAGCAGACACAAACAAAATCAATACTTCAGTTTAATAATGTTGATGTTTGTGGGAGGATGCTGGGGTTGGCTCTCCAGAGAACTGCTGGTTTCTAAATGTCTGGTTGACAGGACTTTTTTTCTTCTTCTCTGTCTCTGTCTGCTCTTCCTCTACTTGTTATGTGGTCCTGGTACATGTTTCTAATATGCAGGTGTGATTGTACCAGAAATGCACTGAGAACTTGTTACTATCTGATTCCTTTGACAGTATTCCCTTGACTTTGACACAAGCCCTGATCTACAGAAACACAAGTGATGCGCTAAGCTAATTTTTTGTGTTAGCAGGAAAGCAAATTCCAATCTTATCGGCCAAATTTTTAATTCAGTTTGATTCTGGCTGTGAGCTGTAATCTGTATATTTGGCATCTTTACACATATTTGTACACAAGGTACTAGACTTTAACAAGACAGACATTTATCTTTACTGTATCCCACTGACAGTCTGCTTCTCTTTATCTTGTGTATTCTATGACTATCCATGTGTCTCCGTCTCCTTGTACGAGGGCCTTTTCTTGCTCCAACTTGTTATTTTACCCCCTCTGTCTCTCTCCATCTGTCTGTCCATCCATGTTTCCATCACTGTTTGTGTGGGTCATTTTGTTTTGGCCATGTGTCACGTCCACAGAGGTTTGAAGGTTTCCGTAACGACAAGACGATGCCTCCGAGCCTGGAACCGTCGTGCAGCGGCGCAACAGAGGAAGGACCCGTGACTGCCAACCACCTCAGGTTGGTACCAAACACACACAACCTTTATTTTTACCTTTTTATCCAATTGCATTTCCAAGTGTGTCCACAAGCTAAATTCAAATCTTTCTCACAGTTTCGCCCTTACGTCCACACACTTCACACCCAAAGCTAGGCTCCTTGGTAGCAGCGTCCTGAGTGGATAAATCTGAAAACACTGGCCTCGTGTTTTAGTGTGAAAACTGAACTTGTGGAAAACAATGATGTAAGCCTGCTCCGGCGAAGTCGAGGCCTGTGTGACTGTGATGTGAAGAAGCCAACTTTTTGCCTCCAACGCACTTTGGGATCACTCCTTTTAAATGTCAATATAGCCGATTACACAATACAGAAGTTGTAAAGTTGTCCGTATACTTCAACCAAAGGGCTTGTCAGACGGTCCAGTTTTAAACCCTTGTTGCTTTCACCACAAACTGCAGATCAAGTTGAGTTCATCTTGAGCACAACTGGACTCGCACTTTGGTTCAAGAAACGTCTTGTGTGCAAATGTTGAAGATCTGTTAAAGCAAATTCTAACACGTTCCCTTATTGTGGCGACACTTGCAGCCTACGTTCACATAGTAAGTGTGCTGTAAGTACGCCAGTCGAATTGAACACTTTTAAGTTGCTAAAAGGCCTCTTGTGCTCACAGTATCAACTCTTATCGAGACAATCCAGTTATCAGCTATCAGGATTCTTCTCAGGAAAGACTCCACTCTTCTAGTTCTAGTGTAAACTTCAGAATCACAGCACAAGAGAGGAAATATAAACACTCTTTCCCCCCTTTTTTCCCCTGATGCCCCCTCTAGACTTTCTCTCTCCTGCCTTTTAGATACTCCTTCCACACTCACTCGTTCGCTCTTCTTCTCACCTGCACTGTCATTTTTCCCACAAACTTCACTCACTTGCTCCTTCAAATCCTGTTTCTCCATTTTAAATGCAAGTTGTCCTCTTATTTTTCATGCAGCACAACTGGTAATCTCCTGCTTGCCCCCCCCCCCCCCCCCCCCCCCCGCATCTGCCCCTCCTGTTACTAAGAGTGCTAATACCTCCTCTTCTTTTCCCCTCAGCCAAGGTCTGTCCATCACTCAGTCCGTCCCTCACCCTCAGCACCAACACTGGTATTTCCCCCTCAGCCTCGCTGCTAACATCTCCTCTTTTTATTTTCCCCTCTAGTACGAGTGCTAAGATCCGCGCCATCGAGGCCAAGCTCCAGATGATGGAGGAGAATCCAGATGATGACTACTCGGGCCCGTCGGCGTACGTTTACAACAAACCGCCAGAGAGGAAACGCTGGGAGCCCTACTCTAAATCCCACCACAATAACCAGAGCAGGCCCTTCCGCAAGTTTAGGAGATGACCCATCCCTCCCACTCATTCTGGAGACCCCCCCCCCCCCCCTTCCCTCTGCACACCTCAGCCCCCACCTACACACACAAACAGACTCTACACTAGATACTATAAAGACTATACACATCCTATCTGGACATAAAAGGTTTTGAAGTTGTTCATAATACTTTGAGAAACCGGACTCTTTGGGAGTAATCGCAGCAATCACGGACAAGTACCTCAAATGGGTTCAGTTATTTTGGGTTACAGTGTCAGTTGTTATTTAGTCTGAACATATGCCCCCATACCTGACTGCTGTGCAGGCTGGATCCCTTATCAGTCTGCTTTCTCACTTTTGCAGAGATTTAATGCAGGTGAATCATACAGCTGTGAGCCACATGATGCACAGTTGCTAGGAGAGAGAGAGATGTTATTATCTATTAGTCTAAATGCTGATTCTCTTATTTGTTCCTGGCGTGTTTTTACTTTCAGATCATATTATTTAAAAGCGAATATACAGTTTGTTTGTGTCTTGATTCAAGACTTCAGTGAAGAGGAAGAAATACACAAATTTGTAACAGGTTTGTATTAATGGAGTTCAAATGATAAGCCACAAGACACTCAGCGACACTGACTGTAAGTTGCAGTATCTTTTGTGATGTTCTTTGCTCTTTTCCTAGTTTTTCTTTTTTCTTTCTTGGATCCGATTTTTATAAGACTGCAGTCAAACTCTTTTTACTGACTTTTGGTTGTGGTGTGTAGAGTTTTGGTATTTCCCATTTGCCACAGTCTCTTTTAATTTTAATTTTTCAATTAAAGGCAATTCAATATAACATCTGCAGTGTGTTGTAGATTCTCTGCATTGCGAGTACAGTACAAGTACAGGATTCAGTTTAATGATTTGTCTGTAAACTCAGTGCTACATGCCATTATTACCATGATTAACATGATTTTGCTGATGTAATGGTGAGGTTTTATAAGACATCGGGGTAAACCATCTGCATCTCATTAATGGGAGACTTTAGAGGACTACTCACTAAAAGCAAATCCACCATGGGCTAAAAAAAACACAGTCCTGAAATATCACAGAATCTTTAAAACCAGGGATATCACCGCAAACCTAATGTCACAGTGTTTTCTGAAATATGATAATCCTGATTATAACAGCATCCATTCTGTTTTGGATATTGACTGTTTTTTACATTTTTGTGCAGTCTACCAAACGTTGCTGTGAATCCTTTAAATATTTGGAGGGGCCTTTTGCATATGGGTTTAATGTGTAAACGATTGTGTTTTTAAAATGTAAAGTTTGTTATTGATTTCTATGTGTTGTCATAATGGAGCACAATACTTTGGATGTGATCTTGAGTTGTGTTTTCCTGCAGGTGTGACGTGCAGTGTGAGGCTATAAAAACCCTTCTCAAAGCGAAAAGACTAAATGTGTTGGTGAAACTATAGTCCGGACTTGTTTACGTGAAGAGTGAATTTGCCAACCCAAAGTTCCTTTTGCGGAGCCAATGATTTTAAGGATATTTACCGCCCATATTGAGCTAGATAACACTGCAGCAGGGATGGATATCTGCAGACTAAGATTAAATGAAAGAGCTTCATTTTGTGCCACCGAAGAAATCAAATCCTACCTCTTGACATCAGCCAGCTCTTTGTTTATGTCTCTGTTGTTGTAAAATCGCTCACCCGACTGCAGAATATTTCTGATGGCCATTAGATCAAATTAATGACTTCTTCGAAAGTGTGTATTTCTCTCTTTTCAATAAAAAGCATTATTCGTTCAAATATATTTTTAATTGATTAAATATTTAAAATTCTCCGGAATTATGAAGAAGTTTCTTAATTTCTTTAGCTCTGGTTTATTTTGATGGGATCGTTTGTGAGCTATAGATTTACAGATGATTATGGGATTCTTGCCTGATTCTGATTGACACGTCGATGTAAACCGGTGTGTGGGCTCACATCCTGTAATTATCAGGCTTCCCTTTCGTTATAGACGACTCCGGGAGCTTTTGTTTCATCTGCTGTTGGCATAAATAAAACAAAATATCTGTTACTCTCCTTTTTTCACAATTGTTTTGTTTGTTTGGGTTATATAGCCTGAAACAATTGTGTCAAAATAAAAGATTAACCTATGTGGGTTAAAATACAACCCTAACTTTTTGTAATCCGTAGACCGTATTTATATATGTGTCGTTTTTCTGTCCTGCAAATCCCAAATATGCCCTTAGATGTTTCACCCTAATTTTACTCAACATACGGAATTTAAATATTTTTATTTAATTATTCTAATAACGAAAACAACATACAAATATATAGAGATAAAAAAAGAAGCCTTAAATCAACAGGTTAATGGGCATTAAAATACGTGAGCGAGGAGAATACATATGATTACACCATTGGAATTAATTCAATTATATTTTACTCCGGAAGTTGAATCAATGCATTATGATTATTTTCTTGATTATTTTGAGGCATCTTTTTCATGTTCTATGTAGAAACAGTTGAGCCTGAATAAACAGTATAAACCCATGTATAAAGACGCCGTAGCTAAAAAGGTCTATTTATATGCCTGAGCAGTATGTAGGCTAATTATATTGCGTTGCAGCCTATACGTCAGCTGTAGTTGTATATTTCTGGTAGCAAATAAATGGCAATTATATAGATAACTATAATTTACATTGGGTTTTTTTTTTTTCCTCTGGCAGCCTATAAATGCCTGAGATATCAAACCCCACCAGAGTTTGAGTAAGTTTCTGTCATAACTGATCCAAAGTGTGTCCACCCTTCTCACGCATATGAAACTCTTTCTTCACCCTCCCCCTTCTTTAACTATAAGACAGGCCAGAGAGCCGCACAAACTTTCACTACAGCTCTGCAGAGACACTCTGGGTCTCTGCTTGTTGCGCTCTCGTCGACTTTGCAGTCTCCCCTGCACCTATGAAGCCTTGGAGTAAAAGCTGCCAGCCCTCAATTTGATTCACTTCCTGTAGTCAGACTCCTTCCCAAGAGTGGAGAGAGGGGGAAACGGGGAAAGGAAGAAATCTTTCTGTTCTAAATAAGGCTCTCTGCGGAGCAGCAAGCAACTGCTCGCCTCTGCACAGCTTCATAACTTCTGTAGTTTGTGTCAGTGGCAGTCAGGTCGTCGCGCACAGCAGCGTTTTAAAGCGAGAAAGCGTTTTGTTAAACAAAAACAAAACTGTGAGCCGGTTACACCCGAATCCATGCACGGTATACGGATGCTACAAGTTCTGACGCCCATCGCCGAATCTTCTCCTGCCTCCCCGCACCCAGTTTGAAGACACTGAACGCCGTCGCTGTGAGACTCCAGGGGTTCATGTACTGGAAAAATGAAGTTTTGTCCCCTCTTTCAGAGGGAAATAAGATTCTGTCCGAAGGAATTCCCACGAAGCAGGTACTAACACTTTGGAAACGGCTGAGCTTCAACTTTGTGCGTAAAAGGTTCAGATTGGAGAGGTACCCCACTTATGCACTGTTTGGGCCTTCACTGTTTGGCTTAGACTGAATTAGCCCTTTATGTGACGGCGTACAGCTAATGGTGTGTGCGGTGTAAAGACGCAATAAGTCGCCTCAATGTGAAATCCTTCTGATTGATCAAACTGTTTGTCCTCTCTCCTGAACGTTCAGTGGATCTACCTGCTGCTGCGAAAACGCGCAGTTTATTTGCAGCCCGCAGCATCTTGTGCGTTTTGTTTTGTCTCTCTGTGATGTCACAAGAATCACTGCTGTACTGAGATCAGCTGCACGCGCCAGCCGCCGTGAAGAGGCACGCGCCTCTCTGTTATGAATAGCGTGATTTGCGGTCCGCGAGCCTCTCGAGCGCCGCCAATTCGCCTGAGAAGAATTGGATTTTAATTACAGCCATTAAAAATCAAATTTGCAATTCTTTGGGTGACCCGTTGCCTTTTTCTGATTGACAGTTGAAATTGACACTCCGGGTCCCTCTTATCCACAGCGTTACAAGCTATTTGTAATTACAGGTAGTTTTTTCCCCCTCCACTCTCGTGTCCTGGATTGCGAAGAAAATACTATTATTCTGAGAGGCATGGGTTAAGGGGAAGGGAAAAATCAATCCAAATTGAAATAGCTTCATTAAAATGTGCCTTTTGTTGCGGGGGCCCTTTTAGCAGTTTTAACCGGGGTTTATTGTCAGGACTACTTTATATAGGAGTAGCCTTCAAGGGCTGTCTGCAAATGTCTCCCGAGGATTTCTCTGCTGAAGATGAGACTGGGAAAGTGATGAAGACTTGCCGCTTACTGAACGTTGTCTTATAGGTGATCTCTACCGAGCATCAGAGCACACCGGGAGCCTCGCGCTGCAGTGTGGACTCTAAACACACTCCAATGGTGAGAGCTTTATTGCCTGTTTATGCTTTGAAAATGTCTGGATCATTCAGTGCGCCTACCGCGCGCAGTAGTTGACCGCTTGGCCAGTGCGCATCCGACTGCACGTGGAATTATAGTTAGGATTCATGCAAATATTTGTTTTACATTTGTGAATTATGCGCGCATTGCTGCAGACTACATGATGAAAATGGCGACATCTGCAAAGTGGCACTGTGGGGATGAGGATTATTCTGTGTGTTTCTGAGCTGTGCTGGTGCCCTCTTGCAGTCTCACTCGGACGGAGAATCCCAGCGGTCCAACATGGAGCGGGAGGACACTCGTTCGTCCCCCAGCACGCCGTCCACCCCCTCGGTGTGCTCGCCGACCTCTACCACCAGCTCGGTGCCGTCCACGGGGAAGAACGTGTGCGCCAGCTGCGGTCAGGAGATCCTGGACAGATACCTGCTGAAGGTGAGAGGCCGACCGCGCGCCCTCCGGCTGAAACAGGCTGAAACTGCCTGCTCAGTCCGGAAATTCTTTTTTTCTGGGGGGCGTCTTGTTTATTTGTTTACTCCTTTTCTAAACGTAGACAGACAACAAATAGCTTGTCTGCACAGGACCAGCAGAAGCGAGTGGAGGAGGGTGCCAAGTTGACCCTGGTCCTGTTTTGGTTTGGAAGGCCTGGACTGAACTTTAGGCGTCCTTGCTGTCGCTTTTAAGAAACATTATGCAGAGATACAACTATACATGTGAAGAGGGCCGACAGATATACCTTGTAATACATTCATAACTTATGTAATAATTACTCTATAGCCGTATGAACGTACAAAACACAGAAACCTCAGACACAGAAGCCCAACTGTTTCTAGCTTGAACAGATGCACCCTAATATTTCCGGAATCAGAAATAAAGCAACAGACGGTGTTTGGGAGACGGCGGGCACAACAGGGATGTTTTGGTTTTTGCTCTTTTACAGCGTCACTGTCACTACGTCCCAGTCTTTACTCGCGTGCTTCCAACCAGTCTTTACTCGCGCGCAAATGGGTGTGTTTGTTAGGAAGTGTTATTAGTCCATTAGTCCATTATCTGACTCTATTCTGATCTCAGTCTGCAGAACAGACACAAGGGAAACATTACTGTGACAGTTATTACATATCTAATTTGAGGTAAAATACACATTAAGTCTATAAAAATATTTTCATTTTCAAAATTAATTTGATCTTTGTTGTTGTGTCGAAGCTCAGGCCTATTAGGATATTATTGGTTGGTAGTTTCTCTGTAATAATCTTATCAATCTTTTTTTCTATAAAACTGACTTCATAAAAATATTTTGTTTAGTAATTTGTATTAACTATAAATAAATAAATAAATAAATAATTAATGATAAAAATTGATCATGCATTCTCTTACATAACACATTCAAATATCCTGTGTGCAGCACTTAAAGAATCTTCATTAATGGTAGTCTTCTGTTTAAAAAAGAATTAGCCCTCACACTGGCCGATGCTGTAAATATTTGTATGTAGATAAATCAACATCTATTGATGTGAAAAGTCTTACAATTGTTAAAATAAATGATTCTTTGGTAAATTAAATTGCCATCATTTTTACAGGCTGTGAATGCTTTTATAAGCAGTTCATTGAGCAGCATAATGGTCATAAGCTCCACTTTGAACAAACGTACATTTCTAAAATGAACAGAGCAAAAAAGTGTAACGTGATTTTAACGTGTTTAGACTATCGAGACCTTTTCTAACTGTTTATTTTACCAGATACCTCTCGTGATCTCTCGCCATCAACAATTAGGCCAATTTTGATTCATCAGATATCAGTATCAGTAAAATACCAGTAAAATATTTAGAAAAAAGCAGCGAGGTGACTTTGCTATCTGATGTCATTATTATAGATTGGTCTCTTGTTTTCCACGACTGAAAATTATGTTTGGGTTTTTTTTCGTTTTGCTAAAAGTCCATCATAATTACTGTTGAACGAAAACATTGATCAGAAAATGTTAGTGTGTTAGGACACAAGTAGGATTCTTTAGGGTTCGATATTTTTAAATATGCATTTCAGCAGCAATATTAGTCTGCCTTTATAGACTAATGATTTAATTTTTTTTTTTTTTTAAATATGGGTTAACCCTAACCCCTAACCCTAACCCTAAGGTATATAATAAAGTGTTGCTATATCACAACATATGATACAAGAAGTGATCTCTATAGCAACACAGACGGGCTAAAATGCCGTAATATATTGATATTAAAATGGTCCCGTCGTAGATAAATTATAGCAATATTCCTTAATGACTATAAACTAATTATTAAACATCACTGTTATGGAAATTGTATAGAAATATGTTTTTATTGGCATTATTATATAGTAATACCTTAAAATATTTTGACGTCAATATAAACTGAGCATCATAAACAGGAGCTTTCTGGGAATAATGAATATCACAGCAATACGTACATACATTCATTAAGTCCCCGCTGTAGTGATTTATCATCCCTGTGTGTGTGTGTGTGTGTGTGTGTGTGTGTGTGTGTGTGTGTGTGTGTGACATGGCTGCTGTCTCTTTGCAGGTGAACAACCTGATCTGGCACGTGCGCTGTCTGGAGTGTTCTGTCTGCAGGACGTCGCTACGTCAGCACAGCAGCTGCTACATCAAAAACAAAGAGATCTTCTGTAAAATGGATTATTTCAGGTAGGGTAAGTTTATGACCGTGTTTTCAAAATACCACGTCTACTCTGCCAACACAGCCAGGCCTCCCTCACGTCGTCTGCAGCTCTCTCTCTCTCTCTCTCTCACACACACACACACACACACACACACACACACACACTTCCTTTGAGATGGATGCGGGTTGCCTCACGTGTTCTTGAAAGACCTTTTCAAAAACTCTCAAAGTCTGAAACAAAATAAAAGTCTTTAAGTGCGTAACTGAAAGGTCCACAGTTGTATTATGGCTATCCAAAGCACAACATTTCCACTAGCTACAAAAAGAAAGTCATATCCCGCCTACCAAAATAACGTGCTTTATCTTAAAAAGCTTAAAAAGAAGTATTGTAGTTTCTGGAGGTTGTATAGGCTGTGTTTTGGGGGATTCATTTCCCCGTGGACCATGTCGGATCAGACAGGCCCTGGACCCGTATAGTTTCCTGGACACAGCAGTTATCGCAGTCTTTAACTTCTCAACACACAGTTATTGCACCACGTGCCACGGAGCGCGCGGTGGCAGTTTTATCATCCGCAGAGGGACACGTGGAACAAACGGAAATCGCCGGAATTGTCCGTTTGAGTGTGCAGCTATCTGAGTTTTAGTCGCTCCCTACAGGCAATCAACACGTTAAGTGCCACGAAAAATGCCTCAGTTCTATTCTATCTATCTATCTATCTATCTATCTATCTATCTATCTATCTATCTATCTATCTGTGCAAGATGAAAGACAGCTCTACAGTAAATAAATATAGAGACACACACACTTTGGGAAAGAGAGAGAGCGAGACTGTGTGGATTTAATGTAATTCAGCGTTGAATTCACCATCAGTTGCATACTGCACTTGTGTTTGCATGCAGCAGAGGAGGAATAAGAGTTGGCTGTCTGATGCTTTTTACTCATAGATTTGTGTGTGTGTGTGTGTGTGTGTGTGTGTGGTATCTGAGGGTTAAATGGGGTTCACACCAGCAACAGCATATAGTACAATTCTGTGCTGTAGCCTGAAGCATGCTTTATATATTTTATGGACACACATGCCCGTGTGTGCACGTTTGTGTGTGTGTGTGTGTGTGCACATGTGTGAGCGCTTGGAGCTGTGAGTGAGCTTTGGTGTTTGTCTGATTGAAACCTGACACCAAGCCACCGCTCTGAGGTTCATAATCACCAGCAATTAGTCGTCCTCCACCCCAGACCCTCAGGCCTCCAGACCAGCAATTAGACCTCCCCGTGTGTCTGGTCAGCATGTTTCTGATCTGAATGTGACTCCTATCCAAACTAAAAACACACACACACTAAGACAGATATGTGCACACATCAAAATATGAAAACATGAATATGAAACATTTACATGCACATATTAGCAAGAATGCACTGTACACATTGCCCCCTTTTACAACTCAAAAGAACGTGCACACACTTGCACGCTGACACAGCCACACACACTGAGATCTCTGTTTATTTATGCATGTCCAGCAGCTGCCAATCATTTTGCTCATTGCTCACAAAATGGAGATTTTTGTGTTTGCTCTGCCACATCATAATAATATTTTACCTGACCCGTCTCCATTTAAATGCTCCTTCACCATTCACCCCTCTCGCCCTCAACACTGCTCCCTGCACTGTGAGCCAGTATTAAGCATGCAGAGTGGATATAAAATATGTCAGAGCATTAGAAAATGGGAATGAGTGGTGGGCTACAGACGTGGCTGTCACTGGGTCACATATTATATGCTCATCAGAGAAATCTTACACTGTAATTATATGAAATACAGTAATTGTGATTAAAAAGCATGCCTGGATATAGAAGCGATGAATGTGTTCACACTAGTTGTTGACCCACCAGGGTGAGGATTATTAGTTTCGCCATGAATTTATTACGTAATATTATTACTTTAATATTAAAGACACAGTACAGATTGCACAAATTCATTCAGCAGTTTTATGTCTACCAGTGTGCAGCAGTTAGCTACATGTGCTGTAATGCTAGATTCTGAAAGGTCTTATTTCATATTATAGCTGAAATTATGGGTCCATTTCGCCTCTTGTTAATAATGAAAAATAAACAAGAACACAAAAAAAATGAAACCTGAGCAGCTTCACATTCAAACTACTACAGCTGTTGTAGTGTTGTGACCTTTGAGAATCACTGCATTAGCCTATACTGAATTGCAAAGCTAAAGAACACATTTGGTTGAAACTGAGTTCAAATCTGACTGTCTTGTAAAGGTTTTACAATATGAGAATTATTATGCCATAGAAATGTGTAATTGTCTAAACAAAACAAAAATTTGCAGGGACTACAAAACAACCAAACCGCAGAGTCAAAATTGAGAAAAAAAGTAACACCAGATAAATGAGTCCTGCTAAATCTCACTAGCCTAGCTTAGCAGGGCAGCAGTGATTGCAATCTGAGCCTCCAGTGACCTTCATATGATTTGGTGTGGTTACGCTACATTTAAATCACATTTGAATCTATTGATTAATTCGTTCAATTGGAAAAGAAAGCTAAGAACACATTTTGTCTGTAGACACTGAGGGTGCAAATTATGGTTTTACAACTTGTGTATCTGTTACGTAGCTCGACAAAGTCGCCTTCAAACTTCAAATCCTTTTTTTCTCATCTTCCCGGGTTGTGTAGTTACTCCTCTCTGCATTTGTAAGCCAGTACAGTATTTTTTGATGAATGATATGAACTACGGTTGTTTAAATTCTACATTTCATATGTCAAAATGTCAAGATGTAAGACTAGTTTTTAGTTTCAAAAACTATCATAAGACATAAGACAAAATCATAAGACAAAACACAGCATTCAATACAGGTTCACGGTCTGCTGTGTAGAGTGACTCTAATGATAGGAATGAAAAGCAAAGTGATTCTAAACTTGATTTGATAGTCTGGATATGCTGAAGGTCAAACTGTTAGACAATTTGCAAACTATAGCTGAGTCTTCTACTCAAAATGGTTTCAATCTCCTCATTTGCATAATAATATTTGTAGGTTTAGATTAGATAACATTAGAAAAACAAGAAATTATTTAACAAAATCTTTCAGTAACAGTGAAACTTTGCTGTAAACCCGGAGCCTGTACAACGGTTACCTCTGTAAATATAAACTGTAATCTGGGTTTAGGCCAGATTTAAACTAGGCTAAACACCACTGCGAGTCCAGATCCTCTGGGCTGGTTTCAAACCTCTGGAGATATTTCCTCATCTGTGTCAGCCTCTCATCTGGCTTTGGACTGACAGCTGCTTTAATGGGGTGTAATAGCAGGAAATCAGAGTGGGTTTCCCTCCATATACATGTGTGCATGTGTGTGTGTGTGTATGGGGGGAGGAAGGTGGTGTGTGTATGTTGGAATAGGGGGCGCAGGACAGAGCCCACGCTGTGCCTCTCAAACCCATGTCAGGCCTCAGGGGCTTGCTTGCTCACTCACACACACACACACACACACACACACACACACACGCAAACCATTTCTTTATCAGCCTCCTCCCCTGCCCCCCCCCCCCCCCCCCCCCCCACCTCCCTGCAGCCCTCCCTCGCCTCGCTCCGTAGAAACATCATCCTCATCCGTGAGCTGCAGGCCACACAGGAAGTTGCATTGCTGCACTAATCAGGGGCACCCTGTGATACTGACAGTGTAACCAGAGTCCATGTATGTAGGGAGCTTTGTGGGTGAGACGTGTGCATGTGTACGTGTCTCCTTATGCATGCATGCATGTGTGTGTGTGTATTGTAATAATAATTATTCATCAACCCACCTCTGGTTAGATGATTAGGTCTCCATAGCAACAAAGACGAGTAACCGTGATTTGAGTTTTATTAAGAACTGAATGAACTGAAATTATAATAAGACATCTGTCAGACATTTAAATAAAGGCTGCTCTGTCAAAGCAATGAAATAGATTATTCATTTTGTAAAATGGTTATTACAAAGAATACTGCCACACTGCAGTCTCAAAGATCAGAGAATACGGTTTCTTTTGAGCAGGGTTAATATGTTAAATCTGTTGAAGAAGTTGTCTGTATTTAGATCCATTTTCCCATCTTAGCTTCCCATACAACAAGGCCTAGCGCAAACCTCGCATCTCAAAACCACACAGTCAAGCAAGAAATCTCTCAGGACAAATCTGATAGAGATTAGAGTATTCTCATAGCACATCAGAAATAATCCAAAAAATGTGTACCTCCTCAAGCCCCTCTTTCAGCAGCAGGTGAATTACTGTAAAAAAAAAAGAGATAGAAGTAAAGATTAGACGAAAGAAGGGGAGCAAATAGGAGACGTCTGGGGGAAAAGGGAGTTTTGCGGTGTAGGATTTTCCCTCTTGTGAGTGATATAGGGGGCCGAGAGGATTGACATTGCTCCAGAAAAAAAGATGGGGCGGGGGGTGGGGGGGCTCAGAGGAGATGAAGATGGAGGAGGAAGAGCGGGTTAAAACAAGGGATGATTTGCAGCTTTTCTGGGTTCTGTCTCGGAGCATGAAACTGACAAGCTGTCATGCTAGATTAGCTGCAATGTTCCACAATGTTTTCCTCTTTACTGTAGAAACAGTCTGGAATTCTCCATAACAATCTGAGATGATACGCACATACAGTACAGTAAGCCACGGAGTCGATTTGTCTCCGGAGTGGCTTTATTTATAAGAGGTTTTTTTGGTTAAGTTGCACATATCTGTGACAACTTAAGCCCTCTGTAAGTGCCATGCCAGCTAATTTTATTTCAAGGTCACCACAAAGACTTTCCCCCGTGGTTTCATTGCTAAAATGCTGAACTGAATTTGTTTGTTATGACGAATACCAGACGCTCTGCTTTTTATTTGGACATTGTTGTGTTAATGAAAAATATAGTTCAGTTGACAGCGACGATAAAAACTAGGCAGACAGACAGATGCAGAACGCTACTCAAACAGTAGCCGTTTAATGATGACCTATAAATATTCTCAACCATGTTACATGCATGAAAACGGAACTTCTAGCCAACAAGAGGAGGGGCACGAGTTTGTGAGATGTCAGGGCTATAGCGTGCTTTCATCCCAGATAGAGTGGACTTGAGTGCACTGATGCGCTGCCAAACCCACTCACTTGGCAAACCTCGTGCTCTCCGTCCCCCTGCTCTCTCTCTCTCTCTCTCTCTGTCTCTCTCTCTCTCTCTCTGCCATCGACGCTCTTTACTTTGCTATTTCCATCAGCCACTTACTTCCTCTCTCCATGTCTACTCTTTTCATCCTGCCCTCACCAGTTCTTGCCTCCTTCATACCTTTCAACTACTGACTGCTCTTTGAATTTGGCTCATGTTTGTGATGCTGTGCTCGTATGAGTTTTCTCTTTATCTCTGCTTTCCTGCTCAAATGAAGACAATCCCATCAATATGGAAATGTTTCTAATTTCAGCTAAAACCAGGCTGTATGGTTCTCTGTTATTCTTCTTGCCCCCGGTTTTACCCTTGAGGCAGCACTTTCTCGCAGGCTGCTTACAAATCCTGCCTCCTTCACCAGAATTGGCAGCTGCTGACCCCAACAATGGCCCATAACCTATCCATAACCATCTCAAACCTAAAGCGTTTTATACTCATTAAACCCATAATGTGCTATTTAAATGAGCAGCTTAATCTCTTTTGATTCTGGTGTTAAACAGGACATTTGTATAATATTTCAGTTGTATTAAAATGGAGTTTTGTTGGATACCAGACAGTGTCAGCTGCTCTGTGAGCCCTATCTCAGTAAGGCCGGTGATAATCTATATTTTTCATTCTTTCAATAAATCCAATTAAAAGACCAAAGTATTGTATATGTATTGTATTGTATATGTAGCCAAAGCCTGACGTAGCTTATTGCTCTCTGCCATAGACCGCCATTGTTGTACTAAAACTATTAAAAAGACGTAGTGACCTTCATTACGATGAACACAAGCGTATTCTGAGTCACTTCTACACCATCCTGCTGCTGTAAATACTCTCTAAAACACCAAGTGTGTATTAATCCGCAGCTGAAAATAGTCCCCATCAAATGCATTATTCACTCTTGTTTGAATAATGTTTGTGAAAAATGACAGTGCCTAGCTGTTTTAGGAAAATACTCAGCATTTTTTAAAAGATGAAACTATATATTTGTGGCCTATTTTAGTGTAAAAAAGCGAGTGACTAACACATTATTGGTTTTGGTCTTTTCATGGGATAAGTTGACACTAAGGAAAATATAGAATAAAACCATGAATGTTAGGGTAATTAAATCTATGGCAGTCTTTACTCTGTCTCTGACCGTGTCCTCTTTCACCCTTCAATCACAATTCAACATTTAAAATGTTTATTTCAGACACTATCTTGCTTTGAGCTCATGAGGAAATTGTCTTAAAGCATTTGCTGACCTAACAAATGTTTGTTCACTGCCTCGCCTACCTCTTTCCGTAACTCTCTGTCCATTTATCTTTCATCGTCTCCCACGGTGCCCCTCTACCCCCAACACCACCCACCCATTCAGAACAGTAAGTCAGGTGGTTTAGGTTTATGTGCCGCCTGACCTCACTGTTGCTATCAGTTACAGCGGGGCGATCTAGAGTGATGTCATCCAAGTCTTTCTTCATCTTCCACTGTGTGTAAAACCACCCCGGTTTACATGTGTGTCGGTGTGTTCCCTGGTGTGTGTGTCTGTGTTTGTGTGTGTGTGTGTGTGCACGAGCGTGTGCACATGTCAGGGCCTTCATGCATCAGCCAGGAAATTGCAGGTGTTGGTTTGTTTGCATTCAAGGCTCAGCTTGCAGCCGCAGTCACGAGTCTTTTCTGAGGGCCACATCCTCCTCCAAGGTTTCTTCCTTAAACCCATTGAGTTCTGCCAAAACTTTAAGTTTAAAAACAATTATTTTCAACTTCAGCTCTCTCAAAATATTTTTAAAAGAAAAGGACGTCTGTGCATGTTTCATTTTATGTGTGTGCTATCTGGAAATGCCCTTGAGATAAGATTTAAATCTACCACTGCAATTTTCTCTACTGAAATGGTTTACCCCATCAGCGTCTCACTAATTCCTCATTCTGTTTCTCTCTCCTGCTTCTCCTCCTCTGCCCCTGCTTCTCTTTTTCTCTCCCTCACAGTAGGTTTGGTACTAAGTGTGCCCGCTGTGGACGGCAGATATACGCCAGCGACTGGGTGCGCCGCGCAAGGGGAAACGCGTACCACTTGGCATGTTTTGCGTGCTACTCGTGCAAGAGGCAGTTGTCCACGGGAGAGGAGTTTGGCTTGGTGGAGGAGAAGGTCCTGTGTAGGATACACTACGACACCATGGTGGAGAACCTCAAACGAGCGGCTGAGAGTGGTGAGTAGTGGTTCTGGCAAATTTACTGCAGTGGTTCTCTGTGGCTGTCCAGATGTTTGCTCAGGAGCCCTCCCAAAACAGAGGTTGTCTGAATTTATGCATTTGACTATATTACATATCACTACATAATCTACCTTTGTACACTTTCTTATATCATTTCTTAAATATGATTTAATATGTTTGGCCTGCTACTTTCTGATTTCTCAGTGGTTCTGATGGATGCCCACATAATGAGTGGATTAGTGGGTCATGTTACAAGAGCTCAAGACCCTCGAGTTTGGGACCCAACTGAGAAATAAATTCCTTTATAATACAGTGTCCAAATCCTCTAGTTCAAATACATCTCCTGGGACTATCTTTGTCATTTTTAATTGTTATTCAACATGTGTCTGTCGTGTTTTTCAGGCAATGGAATCACGTTAGAGGGAGCAGTTCCCACAGAACAAGACAGTCAACCCAAACCGGCCAAAAGGGCACGGACATCCTTCACTGCAGAACAGCTACAGGTCAGACAAACGCATCTCAGGCCAAAACCAATGCGTTTCCAATACAATTTGCAGCTTATTTTGTAAAATGTGCAGCACTCTCACCACATTTGAACTACACTCTAACCCTAAATGCAATATGTACATGTTCTCTGTAATAATCAGCCGCGTTTGACTTTTATGCTAATGTTTGTCTCACTATGCAGATCATGCAGGCTCAGTTTGCCCAGGACAACAATCCAGATGCCCAGACACTACAGAAACTGGCCGACATGACAGGCCTCAGCAGGAGAGTTATACAGGTCAGTACACAGAAATCCACACTGTTCTGCTACCAATGACTCTACTTATGGTTATGGCACAATTTTAGCTGCCAATATATCATAAAACGTTCAGATATGCACGCTTATATTGCTAAATATATTTTCACAGTTTTGTGTCTCATTTATGACATTTGAAAATGTACTTTTGAAATAAATCAACATATTCTATTTCAAGAATGTAGCTACATGATGTCTGGTTACATTGCGTCTTCATAGGTGTGGTTTCAAAACTGCAGAGCAAGACACAAAAAGCACACGCCCCAACACAGTGGGGCCCCCCAAGGTCATCCCCAGTCCAGGATACCCTCGTCCCTGCCCGATGAGCTGCATTACTCCCCCTTTGGCAGTCCTGAGCGGGCGCGCATGGTGGCCCTTCACGGGTACATCGACAGTGAGTTGTAGTTTACTTTTGTGCGGTAAATAGGCACACTTTCAGCTTTTGTTTGTACTTTTATTGACCTTTTTGTATGTTTTTTGTGTGCTCTCCAGGTCATCCCTTTTCCATGCTGACCTCTCAGAGTCTCCCTCACCAGGCCATGTCGCTGCCCCAGCTCCCCCTCAGCCGCTAGCACTCCACTATGACCCTTATAACCCCTAAACGTCCGGATCCTAACCCTTGATCTCCCACCACTGACCCAGAGGTCATGCAGGAGTCAGCTTGGAGAAAAGACACATCTTATGGGAGCCCTGCCCACTCGGAAACAGAAAAAGAAATGGAAGAAATAGGAAAAACTAAGACACATCCGTCCTTATGTTTTTTTCTCCCTGAGGACAGGAATATCCCCCCTGCAGCCACTCTGTCAAAATGATCGTGAAGCATTTACCATTAGCAGGAACTCACTGACTGTATTTTACACCACCTCAAGGACCCATTTTGCTTCACATGTACAGCATCCTCCACTCTACCCAACCACCCTCTGACTGGAAGGTGGAGGGAGTTTTAAAGGGATGAAACTGACCGAGGAAGCAGGACTGAAGCCTATTGAGTGCTGTCAGAATACTGAAGGTTAACAAAGAGGGGAAAATTTAAGGGGACTGTCATTGTGGCCCACGGGCCAGGCACACACAGTAGACCACATTAGAGGTAAGACTCCTCCTTCTTTTCTCTCTAAGCAACCATGAAGGAAACCTAAATGTAAATTAAATATGTTGACTGTTGAAATATTTTCTTTAGCAATGACATAGTGACATCTACAAAAAACAGAAACTTCCCAGTTACCACTGAAATGAGGTGTAGAATTAGACTTTTGTTAAAAAATGAAAACGTTGTGTGCCTTATCTTTTCCATCACTAAAAGAAACTGTAGTTGTTCACAGCAGTGAATTGGCTAATTAAAAGTCCAACCTGTAATTCATCACTAAACAAAGATTTGGGAGCTTTTTAATTTTACTGTGTAGAACAAATTACAAGGATTTTAAATCACAAAATAAGTCCACAGACAGCATCTAGACTGTTTATCATGAAGGAAAACCATAAAGCACACTGTCTGGGCTTGTGTATTATTAAATGATGGCTGTAACATGAGAAGCAGCAGCTAACTGTTTTTAAACCACCACGATCCTGTTACATTTCTTTAAACTGCCAGAGAAATTAAAAGTCTAAGATGAGCATACTCGACAAACTACACATTCCTACAAAATCTGACGTGTTACAAGTTACATTTTCATATTTCCAAACAAGTGTATTGTCAGTAATTTATAATTTCTAAAGGTTGCTTGTTCAGCCTCTGAGTGTGCGTCTTTCGCACCAGGAGGGAAACGGAGTGTTGGTGTATTGGTACAATATGGACAATATGAAACAGACTGGGGTTGTACGTGTGTGTGTGTGTGTGCGTGTGTGTGTGTTTCTCTGTGTGTGTGAGTGTGTGTGTGTATTGGCAGGGGTAGAGAGTGTGCATCTGTATTTTAGTGCCATGGCCATTGTGTGAAGAACAGGATCCAACAAGACCTCAATGTCCTTGTATTTATTGAGATGGTAAATCCCTGTAAAGCACTTTTCCCCCCCTCTGAAATTGTTTTGTTTTGTTAAAAAACATGAAATGAAACAAAAAAGTTTATTTGATAGACTGTGCATCATAAATGTTTTGTGTACTAAAATGCAATAAAATAGAATGTGATATTTTTGTGGTTTTGGATCATTTTTGGAGGATAAATTAATGGAGCAATAATTCATTTTTATTTCCCCAAACAACATGTGCAGCACAAAGCAAAGAAAACTGGGCACACATTAAATTAGGCTTAACTGGATTCAAATGATAAACATACAAATATAATAAATAAATGACGTAACTGTATCTTTTATGTGTTTATATAATTAAGCATAATGTTTTACCGTCTCTTGCTTCTTGTGCTTTGGTACATATGTAGGTCTTTGGTTGTGGGTGCACGTATTTGCTCTTATTTATGTGGATAGTTGTGTACATCCTAGTTTGTGTGTGTGTTTGCCATAAAGAAGGAAGGGTGCATCCTAGGAAAGATTCCCCTGCTGCCCTTAAAAGACTTGATGTCTTATTAATTTTATTCATGCATTTTATTTTTCTTCTTGTGAAGTTGTTTAAGTGAATGAGGGGCTAACGTTTAAGGTGATTATAATTTAAAGAGTAGTTTGGTCTTTAATGGGTACATGCCCCTCACACAACAGAACTGTGCCCTGTTAACATTACCTGCCCATCAGCAATAGATATCATTTGGAATATTTTGTATTGAAGATCATGCATGCTAATCTCATACATTTAGTTTTAAATATGACGCTGATTATTGAACTTTTCATTGCTGACCTACTGCGGCATGAAGCCTAAATATATACTATCTTGTTTAATGACACGTAGACTATGAATGTCATACTTCCATGTGAACATCATCATTATCTCATTGTCAGGATTTGAATGAGCATGTTAGAGATATAGCCCAAAAACCTTCCTATCTGGGATAAAAACTGCATCAGAACTGGGTCCTACCACCCGCTATACTTCTGTGTGAGACACCAAGGGTGTATTATGTTGAACAAACAGAAATCCATGAAAGCCGTTGTTTTGCCGAATCAATTTCATTTCAGGGATTGGAAAGAGTTCTTTTTTAATGGACTTTTCACCCTGTGAAAAGTAAGTCAGTCAGAGTAAATGCTTCTGATTGGTAGACATGTCTGTGACATCAGATGGAGTTCAAATAAATATAGTATGTTTGCACAACTAACCTCAAAACATACAGTACATTTAAAATGATCACTGTTAATTTAATCAAACTGAATGAAAGACCTACTAAGGATTAAAAAAAGGAAAACAAATCACAACAGAAAAAGAGACAATATAAATATAACGAGTTGCTTTTCATTCACATCTCTCCATATGAGACATAATACAGGACAGAAAATTACATTTCCTATCGTTTTAAATACTTACTAATAAAATGCTAAAAAATGGAAGAGTTTTAAGAGATGTATCGGTTGAGATTGATGGTCTCTTCAGGTCTGGCTGCAACAGACTTTTCAGGCTCAACGCCAGAAACCTGATCCCAGGCTTTGCGACAGGTCCGGACAATCCACTCATGTTCGGAGTCATCTGTTAGAAAGATTTCATTTGAAATGATTAGAAACGTTGTTCATAGTATTGGAAACAAAGTCTGGAGCAAAAGTAAATCGTGTTTCGTTCTGAACGTCTGACCTATGATAAAAGAAGAAAAAATACAAACCGCAGATTCAAGTGTGCACAGCGAGGAGCTGCATTCATTTTGTTGATCTCACTTAAAGCGTTCAAATCAGATCTCTAATAACCAGTAACCTGCATAATTAAACCACAGGTCACTTTGCGCGTGAGGCTGCGACAGTGAAGTGCCATTCAAGTCTCGGGTAAATTTGTCAAATCAAGATAAGCCTGACAATTAAGAGAAAATAACTTCTCAGAGCCACTTCAGACACCAATAAATAATAACCCCCAAAACGGTCGCCAGTTTTTTTTAAACCCAAACGACTGCCAGAGGAGCTGATAATAAACCAGTTTTTCATTGTCAAAACTGAAATGAGTAGCAAATTGCAGGGGAAGTGAGCTTTCTCTGGAGCGCCCGCAGCTGCACGCACTTGAGCAGCTCGCGGGCCTCACCCGCAGGTTCCACTGCGCGCGGGGCTCCATTGTACGGAGGAGCAGGTCTGCAGCTCTCGGTCTGATTGTGTGTAATTGCCAGCGATGGGCGTCAACACTAACAGCCACTTCAAGTATAAAACACCCACTCCTCTCTTTCTCTCTCCTTTCTACCTGTTCTGATCGGGAGGTCAATTGAACGTATCGGACACGCGGACAGCTGCCACGCAAACATTTTCACTCGTCTTTGTGACACCAGTCGTGAGTGAAATAGGTAATTATTGAAGCCTATACGTCGCTGCGTCGTTACGTTCAGACTGACCTCAATTAGCCACAAACCGCAACCTGCTTTAATGAGAATTAGATTGGGACATTTTCATATTTGCTGTAATTCTGCCCTCTTGAGATTGTATAGCAGCGTTTATCTCAAGATTTAAGTCTTATGTAATTGGTACAGGTGGCTGGTATATCTAGGTAATTTCCTGCAATCTAAGGACAGCAGGACATTTGTAATTTATAAGTTAATACATTTAACCTAACCTAATGAAGCTTTTCCTCATTTCTGTGAATTGGGATATTGCAGTTAGACCAATAATAAAAGAAATAAAATAATAAACTCGGAAAACTTTTGCCTGTGTCATCACCTAATCTTCAGTGAAGTGCAGCACACTACACAGACGTTTATGAAACGTTTGTTTTTTGCCTGACATCCTTCTGACTGTAACAATCTGCATGGACGACCTTTTGTGCAAAGTACACAGGAGAGAGAGAGTGAGTGTGTGGAAGCGATAATGGCACCTTGTTAAAGTCTGTTTATCTTAATCCTTAAAATACACTCAGAGGGAAAAGTGTTTCCTTCCAGCCTAATGGTTGTGACTTGACGCACACACACACACACACACAAAGACACACACTGGCTTAATTAGCAAAAGCAAAAATCAGTTTTCTTGAAGCGATTTGCATAAGAGATTATTGCATTCTGCTGGATTTGCTAGTGAAATAAAGATGGTGTTGCATTCACAGAAACAGAGCTGTGACGTCAAGAGACAAATTCTGAACGTGGTCCACAGACAGTGACGAGGACCTCAACTTAGTGGATTCAGGGTCATATGTGCTAATGTATAAATACGTATATGCACATTTTGTGGTTTTCAAGTGGAGGCACCACAGTAAAATCAAACTTATCTAGAAGTGAAAGCTCAAATAAACATTCAAATGCACACATAAGTCATCTGTCTCCAATTCACTGCAAACTGAGCAGCCCTCGGTTTTGTGTCTTTATGACGTCAGAAAAACAGCATCGGCTTTCTGGCTTTGAAAGAGATACTGATCTCTTAAAACTTTTAATCCATCTCTGTCACAGCTCACGGGATTAACATGTGAATCCTGTTTTATGTTTTTTTTTGTTGTCTCAAAGATGGATGAAAAATGAGAGTTTTAGGAAAAGGCAGCGTGAGGATATGTTCCACTCCCCAGAGCCCCGGCTGATTTTTATCTGTCTGTGAAACACCTCGGCTGGACGGGGACAAAGGGAGGGGCCGCGGTTTGGTCACCAGAGGTGTTTTCCTTGGCAGTGGAATGTTTTCAGTGTGGAACTCTTACTGTGTGGACTTTCAGGGAAGTGGTTATTCCAGAAACAGGAAAGTGCTACAAACAATATGGCAACACATGGCCCCTGCTGGAGCTGCTGCTGCCTCCTGCAGCGCTGCAGTGTTGCTGCCTGTTGCCGCCTGTTGCCAAGAGAGAATATACACAACTGACCGTGTGTGTTTGTTTGTAATAAACAGAACACGCTCAATCAGTCAGTGGTGGAGATTTGATTGTGCAGATGTGGCCTATGTGCCTTTCCCCTCGTACTGTTTTAATTGCAGTTATGTAGTGTAATGCAAATGTTGTTCCTTCAAACTTAAGTAACAATCTTCATCAGCAATGACAAATTAAATCCAATTATGTGTCTCTGGAAGTTTGGGGGGGAAAGCGGATTAAAAATAACCTTTGAGTTGTTTGCTATGCGATTTGTGTTTCAGATTTAACCGTAATCATTTCATTGTGTTGCAGTCTGTTTGCTTTATCTACGCTGGGCTGTTTAACTACGACAGTGAGGTGGCAGTAAGTGGTAGCACATGTTTGTTGTAATGATCTCATGTCACAATAAAAATGCAAATAAAAATTTCAGCAAAACAAAAATCCTAATTCAAATCTGATTGAACTTCATTACACAAGCAGTGTTTTAAAATGTATGGAAGTCATATGCAGTTTGGTTTATTTGTTTATTATATACACAATCTAAATTTCTTCCTCCGTTATCAGCAAAACAAACAAATGGATGAAACTCCTCACCAGTAAGCCATCCCAAATCATCTTCACTCAGAGGAAAAACACCTGAAGTTTGCCAGCATTGAGGTTTTGCAATAAAATACTTGCACAAGTGTTTAGTGCACCACATGACAAATAATCAACATCCAAATTACCATCAGCTGCACAGGTCAACTTTAAAATGAGAGGACAATGATGGAAAAGTGTGCCAGCTCATGCTACTTAACAAGTAGTGTGCAGTGCACTGACATGTCTTATTCTTCTTTTCAGGTTCCCTGATTTAGTCACCTAGTGAGAGATGAGTTGGAGAGAAAAAACTGCAGTGTAATGACTAATTGCTGTGATGAAGAACATCAGCTGGAAACAAAGTCTGGATGATGACTCCGCTCCCTGCCTCTCCAAGGCTGTAGACCCCAATGAGCAGCTACTTGAACCTGATATTGTAGATATGAAATAAAGCGTGATTTTGTGTGAATGGCTTTTTTTCTTTAAATGTTTTTCAAGGCAATTATCTCCTAAACAAGACAACAGGAAGCAACAACCAATGTCAGGCACTTGTCATCATCTACCGGTTAAAAACACTGCTCCCACTTTTCCGTAGAGTAATTTTGGTCAACGCCCAGTGATGACGACTCTAATCCATGTAAATGCTTCCTGGTCCTGGACTAAAGTGAAATGTGTTTTTGCAGGACTTGCTGAGTGGACCGTTTGTGAAATCATAAATTATTAGCCTTAAGTTTAGAAGTAATTGTACAAGGTAATGTAAAAACAGGATCAGTATAGCATGGATCACTGTTGAGAGGTTGAGGTTCCCACTTAATCCCAACTGACACACTTCCTCTCACCACCCTCCAGTTCCTCTATCATCCTACATTTCTACATGGTGTACCAGTGTTCTTGACATACATGCAGGCGTATCGGCAGCTCCTTGATGACAAGAAATCTGTTCAACTCCAAAAATAATCTTTAACCTCTTGGGGAATATTAGCAACAGACCCTATTGTTTTGCAACTTGGCACTATACCAAGAAGGACTGTTTGTTAGCAACAGTAACTAAGGAGGGCAAGACTTTGCAATAGGTCAGTTTTGTCCAGTAAGTAAAGTTTAGCCTGATATTTCCTAGCAACGACGTTCAGTTCAAGGGGGTAAAACTTGAATCATCTGTACTTAAAACCAGTTCCATATGCATCATCTTTGCATCTTTTCTAGATATGAGGCTTTGTCTTCACTGACTCAGTTCTTCCTCGTCTTACATCCACCAGTTGTAACGGCTACATGGGGAGCTCCTTCCTCTTTCCTTGCTACAAGCAAAACGTCCCCTCTGGGAGGGTGGGTCTTCCCTGTGTCCCATCATCCTCGCAGTCCTCATCCTGGGCGGAAGCCATGAGGCAATAAATTCTGTCTTCACACCCACTCTGACAAATGTGCCTTCACCTCCCAGGGCTGAAAACTAAATCCATACAGGATACAGGAGCATTCCTCTCAAGAATTGTATACCAAGACGAGGGGGAGCACACAGGCATAAGTAGTGTATGTGACATAGCACAAGCCACATATACACAACACATCCCTCCACACACTTGCACATAAACACTGCCATAAAAAGGCACACCAATTAAATAGTTCCTGTTTGACTCTATATTTACTTAAATCAAAACAGAGAGTCAGAGTATTGTTGGAAAATGCTCAGTTCCTTTTTCATCTCCAAAACAATCTTTCCTTCTCATGCTCTCTTGTTCTCCTCCTCTCTATCTCTCCACTGATCAATACCAGAGCTATAATGATGATGAACAACCGGCATCAAGGAAAGAATCGCAAAACATATTTTTGTCTCCTAACACATGCTGATGACATCTGGCTAGGATGTGGATCTACACATATGTATATGAGATTTGTGCGCTTGTGGAACTAATCTGTATTATGTTGCAAGTAGCTCATCTGAATACAAAATATTCTGCCCAAAAATACATTTACCTTAGGGACCTTGTGAGTCATACCTTAACTTCTGCCAGGAACCACATCTTGCCACACTAAAGGTTAAAAACAGTCAATCGAATTCACATACAAAATAAATCAGATTCTGTGAAGTTACAAGAGTCCTGCAGGACTGAACATCCCCATGCATGCACGTGCGATTAAAGCTGTGTTTAGGTGTTGTACAGTACATGTCCAATAAAAATGGTACTGTCCTTTCTGCACAGAAATAAAACCCTAACTTAAGTTAGCCAAAAGCTATGTATTTATAAACTGCATTCATAGCCCACTGCCTAATTCACAACATCGTCTAGTGATGTAAAATCATGGGAGACATGACGAGCAGAGGATGTCAGAATTTGGGAATTCCTGTCTGGACACCTGACAGACCGCATTCACTTCAAATCAGAACTTCCAAAACTGGGCACTCGTTCAGTGGAAAAATGTGTCTTGAATTTTCCACTTTTGACAAATAACAAAAGAAAAGAAACTTTTGAAATGACTGCTATAGCCTATAGAAGCGTGCTTATCAGATGACTTGTAGCAATAATCTTCCATCAAGAGAATCCAGGGATAATCCATTTAACATCAGTGCATAGGTTCATTCTTATCAACATCTTCCCATATGGCCACACTGTATGCTCTCAGAGGCGCAATTATAAAAATGGGCGAAGACAAAGGGTCCTGCCTGAAACAAATTCAATACAAGAGCTTTAGTATGTTTCAAAGTATTTTCAGAAAGGCTTTTTCCTGAGTTGTTGAAAAGTAGACATAATTTTACATGGAGCTACTATCTTGTACAACAAGACGGCAGCAATGAGTCCCTCAGTACTAATTTGGCTGAATCTTATTGAGGTATAAGCCTGTGGGAATTTCTTTCATTGAATTCAGCTATTTCAAAAAACAACTGGAACATTTAAAAGTCTAAGGAACTGGAACAGTATCTGTCTGGAGTCACTTGAACTATTTAATTTGTGTATTATGTTGCCTGTACTTCTGATAGACAAACAACAAACAAACAACAAACAAAGCATTACGTCTCCCACTTTATCATAGAGCTGTGTGCCTGTTTATCTCTATATATTTGCCATTTTAAGAGATCACTCAAGCACACATGATTACTGGAATTTTGATCAATTATGCAAACAAGCAGCACTGTATTATTAAGCCATTATATAAATACATTCAACATACAGCAATCTATCACTGACAAGGTGCTTCATTGGACATAAAACTTTGTATAATGTATTTTAAATGGAAATTTGTGTTTGCTCTTGACTTTAATCTTTCAGATTTTTCTTGGCACAACAGGCACAAAGATGCCTGGATAATAACCAACACTCAGATGGAGTCAATTTAGCATTAAATTGGTGGAAAGAAAATGTGCACGAACTAGAGTGAAATAAGCAGCAAGAAAAGGGGGTAAGATTTTGATTATGATAGAGATGTTGTGATCCCTGCTTTATATCTGGGTTGTCGACTGCAGCAAATAATACCTCCTTTTGTTCACCTCACACTAAGTACATAGTTCACAAAATATATGTCCAAGTTGGAAGGCATCCATTATTTAGTAGAAATGGATTATCATTATGAATCAAAGTAAGGGGTTGCATGTACACATCGTCTATGGGCCAGTCATCTTTGGTGTCACAGGGCTACAGCTGTGAAAATAACAGGATATTTTCTGTCGCACCTGCGTTCCTGAGGAATCTGCCAGTGTAGGAAGTGATGACTCTGGTATTGGGGTCATAGAAACCATCTCCACAATCATAACGTCCATCAGGGATGACACGTGGCGGATGCAGATCAGTTAGCTGAGATTCTCCTGCATGAACAGAACAGTTGTTCCGTATTGAACGACAGTCTTCCTGTTATTTACAACTACTAACACAAGTGATAACATATCAAGCCAGCTAAGTTATGCTGCTTTGTGATACAGGCATTCAGTACAACAATACAGAAAAGTGAATTCATGACCACACTAAACAGCTTTTTTTTTGTTTGTTTTTTGGTCTGTAGAACATATGCTTGTCAAGTTAATGGCTTTGGGTGTTACTCCTCTTACTCACACATGCTCCCAATCTCAATGTATTAACAGTATTTTCATCTTAGGCAAAGTTCATTGTATTTTCAAGCTAAATGACGCGAGAGTATTCGTCTGGGAGTGGGATAAAGAAACCACTTTCAGACCGAATACATGAGCAAATAAATGAAGTCCAACCTGCAGGTCTGAGTCCACTGCACCTCTCTCTGTAGAAGCGCCTGTCGTAACCATCGCAGTAGTCCCAGTCCTCCTCCTGGTACTGCAGACCATCAGCAAAGGTAAACGACCCCTTGTGTGGAAGCACAATGACGACATTATCCTCATTATTCAGTCAAAAATTATAATGGGTCAATTCAAGCTAAATTACAAAGAAAAAACAATCAAAACAAAGCACAATTTTCCACTTACCTCTGGCAGTTTTCGGCCATGCAGATTTTCAATTTGAGTTTCAAGTTTCAATTTTAAACTTTAACTCAAAACTCAACAACAGGAACAATGCTACTCAAGATAATCCACAGACCTCACTGTTTAGTTTTCTTTGGGGCTATTTCTTTGGCAGAAAGTGGTTCCGGTGAAAGTAAGGACTGGGGGTTATCCTACGTACCCTAGACATGGTTTCTGGAAAGATAAGTTGCTGTTGAGTTTTTCAAATGTCACTTTTCAGTGCTTTAAGCACCACAAAAGAATTACAGTTGTCTTCCATTGTCTTTGGGTTAAGGCAGAAATCTTAGAGATAGATATCTCAAAACCTCAGCAGATTAAACCAAAACTGTCTGCACACATAAATGTCTTGGTATTTTGGGTGAACTGACACTGTATGCATGTTTTTTCTGAGGAATGATGCAACGGTCACTGGGAATGAAAAACACATTGATCAGTAATTTTGCTAAATTTGGAAGCATGGAAACATTTTCACTTCAGTGTCAACAATATAATTTGCAATCACAAAAGTGGCATTAATTCTGATTTTATAACGTTGATTCTTGAGGAGTGTGTATTTGGTAGGAGATCACATACAAATTCAAAAAAAGAGAAGAGGCCGACGTTGAAGGGGTGAATTTGTAATTTTGACTGAGGTTACAGGTTATAGATTTAGCGTTGTTTTCTCTGTCGACCTTTTTTTCACAGCAGATATTTAGACTTGTCATTGCAGGAAAAGTACAGGTTTAACTAATAATATTAACGATGCTTCAGCTCCACTAAAGTGTCCCATTAAACCATATCAGTGAGCCAGCATGCACAGGACCAGAGTCATGGAACACCTGTGGAATACAGCCTTGAATAATGTTATTAATTACACCTGTGCTTTTCCTGCTATGACGTGTCAAAATGTCTTCAGTAAAATAGTTCTGTTAAGCTGCACCAAACATAATGAGAGGTTACTTTTTCGTGTTTGTTGCACTTCAACCACAAGATTTCTAATAAAACATTTATATTACTACAATTTGAGTTTTTTATACATTTACAAACAGTGCATCTCAACCTTTAAAGTCTGTGTAAAGCAAATTGAGAGATTTGTTTCCAAACACATCACCCATGTTAGAGAGTAATTGCTGAAAACTTGTGATGGCCACACCAGAAGCCACATACTGTCTTTACTTACTTTTGGTTCGTTTTTGAGCTCAAAATGCACATATACAAACAGTGTGCACACATTTGGTTGACATTCTTTATCAATGTTGCTATATTTGTTTTATCAACTGAAGTTATTTATCTTCTTGAAGTTAAGTTTTTTTTTTTAGTTGGGGGGGGGGGGGGGGGGGTTATCCGGTTGCTGGAGTTTAGTTCTGTTATGATGACAGAATTATTGTCTCTGTGGTCTACCAGCTTCAGTCTTTGACACATGTGAACAGACTGAACTATGTAGTACTGAATTGTAGAATTAGACTGTTTCTGTGGACCTGAAATCATGGCTTGATGACACACTGGAGCCATACTGAGCATGTCCCCTTCCCTAACACAACATAAACACTAGAGCTTTGGGTTTGAGTTGTCAATTCTATATTATGAACAATCGTACATTAAAGTTATCTACCAATGCCTTCAGCGAACACGTCCCCAGCATCTCAGAGCTAAGAATACTGTTTATTTTTTCATGATTTTGAAACTGATTTTTTTAATCATTCAAGTTTGGCTGTGTGGTTAATAACACATTTTTCTGTGGTGTGACAAATTCAGAACACATATTTATTATTGCTTTACACAGTCTTTAAGGATCATAACCCTTTAAAACGCTTGTTTAATTTGGTTAATAAAATACTAAAAAATAAATAGGTCCGCGATCCTCAACCCCCAGGCTGAGAAGCATTGTTTGAAGAGAGAGGTGCAAGTTCCAGAATGAGCTATAAGCCAGAAGTTTGAATTTCTGAGTTTATTGGATGGTTTAGGTTTGTTTTGAATGGAAGTAGGTTTCATTGGGCTGGCATGGATGCAGGTGCAGGGTAGTCTGAGCCAAAGTTAGTCACGGTTTATAGCTTCTATCATTTCAGATGAACCGCAACTGTAATGATGATAATAATTGGAGTGATCGCTGTTGTGGCAAAAGCCCATGAAAGATTGCATCAGAGCAGGAGGGACTGTAGCTTCATGCAGAAAAAAGGGAGAGAAACCTAATAACTACGACAATAATGGTGAGTGATTGCTAAAAGGGACCAGATGTAATATCAACTATAACCAATGTGAAACACACAGAGCCATGCATGTGGATGCATATATTCTGACATGCATGCAGGGACACACACACACACACACACACACACACACACACACACACATCTCCTCACCTGTTTAGCTATGCCGTTTTCCCAGGTGGCCTCATATTTACTTCCATTTGGAAAGTGTAGCACTCCTTTGCCGTGGAACATCCCATCTTTCATCTCTCCCACATACTTGGTCTCTGTGGGAAAGTTGTACTCCCCCTTTCCATCCATCCTGAGGGAGACACGAGACTGTCACACAGTGTTAACTTTTGCTTTTTATAGGTGGCTAACTTTAATCAACAGAGTGATTTTATTAATTCGGTTGTGTATATCCTGCTGTCTTATACTTATTCTTATATTCATTTACCTGCCATTTTTTGTATCTCCTTTATAACTGCTTCCGACGAGCTCCATTAATGCAATGACTTGCTAGCGCCCTTTCTTCTCAAAATAAAAAAACAAGCATACAAACCATATGTTTAATATCGAGACTACACAACGGCAAGGTGCAGTTACCATGGCAACACAACGACAAAGCGCCTGAGCAAGAGGCTACAGATTAAACTGCTCAACATGAAGAGCAGTAGCTCGTTTGCCACAATTATTATAATTTTAACAATTTCGAAATCAAACCTGACAAAACAAATAACATCTAATTTAAAGTCTTCTTTTTACAATTCCTTAAGTGCGCATGCGGCAACGGCTCCGGATTTGGTCGCGCTCAATCGCGTCATCAGAACGCGCCGCCCAGTTGACAGCAACAGCAGTAGGCACAGTACACCAAACTGACCTTCTTCGCGGCCTCGTCGCTCGTCCTGGAGCCAGACGAGGACCTTGAATGTTTTTCAGGAGCGGTATTTGATTTTCTGCGTTTGTTTTATTGTACAGAGACACCGCCATGCCAACAACACTGGAAGTTCCCTCGGTGCAGGAACTAAATGTGGATGAGGTGAGCAGCGGTTATTGTTTAGCTTGAATGAAAATCATAGTAAGACAGAGCATGCTAGCTAACTAGCTAGCTGAGGCTAGCTGCTGTATGGTTTAATATATGCTCAGTAAGTTAGCTTATAACTTTTTCTACTGGCGTTATTTGCCTTACAGTGGTGAAAGTTTGTTAGCTAACCTGGATTGATCATAGATCCGCCAGCGAGATACTTCCGAATGCAATTGACGTGAATATTCTGGCCTCTTTGTGATATCAACCATGGCAACATTATATAGCGTCAGAGAGTCACAATATGCAGGAAACCATTGACCGTTAACCATCCTGAACTTTGTATAGCACTCTCCGTAGTCCGCAGTGTCTCTTCTGTTTATCCTTGTGGTGACAGTAGCTTTACAACGGCTACCCCAAAACAGATCTCTGGTCGGTTTATGTCAGCAGCAGTGTTATTTAGCACATTGAACTTGTCCTTGGAAGTCAGGTGTGAGCTGGCAGCAGCTAATAGCTTTCCAACACAAATATGGCAGCATCAATGATCTAATAAACGATATGCATGCAGCTATAAGTAAGATAAATAATTTTAGAATTGCACACTGTAATGCAGAATGTCTTTACCTCCCCACTACCGACTCCATACTGCTATTTTATATTTTTAATATAACCAGTTGTCGTATTGCCTTACAACTTGTTTTTATTTTTTATAAAGAAAAATCATAAAGGTAGTACAGTATGAATTCTGTAAAACATTGCTATCATTTCTGAGGTGAAGGTACCATTAGAGATGAACACTACCCACTCACCTGACAACGCCACACCTCATAGCTGCCTCACAAATCACAAAGTCTATTCATAGATTCATTTTTTAATATACAAGTTTAGTAAACACTATACAACATGTAGGCTAAATATGACAATTTGGGAGTGTTTGAAAGGTGTATTTTTCACTATTGGAGCCAGCCTAGCAGTTTCCAGCTGCTCCCAGTTCGGCTCCACATACACTGGTCCTGTCTCTGCACTGGATGAATATTAAATTGATCCGTAATCTTCGATCAAACACATTTCAGTTCTTTTAATGGGTGTCACAAATAATAAAGTGCCAGGCTACACAAAAATAAAAGAATTAAATTATGTCTTAGTGTATTTATTATTTGGTAATTAATAATCATTTTATCCAGTCTCATTGTTTTCTTTGTGTCTCTCCCTGTTTCTGTGCAGATCAATGTGTCATCTGCAGTGCTGAAGGCTGCTGCCCACCATTATGGCTCCCAGTGTGACAAATCCAACAAGGAGTTCATGCTCTGCCGCTGGGAGGAGAAGGACCCCAGAAAGTGTCTCGAAGAAGGGAGGAAAGTCAACGAGTGTGCACTCAACTTCTTCAGGTAACTCACACCCAGGGTTTTCAATCTTTTTGGTGCCAAATGTTTTATTGTCTTTTTTTTCTAGAGATTTGATGCAAAAAAATTGTTTATTAATCAGACATGTAGATAACAGTGAATAGACTAGAAACCTGGTGATTGGACAGAATATATACATGTCATCTACAAAACTGAATGAGGGGTTGTGATCAGCGAGTGAGTGAAGATGTGGGTGAAGTCTGGAGCCAGCTGGAGAGTGCATCAACCAGAGAGTTTGAAAGTCCATGTTAAACCCTGGTCAAAAGAGGTTTGCGGCCAAGAGTTTTTGCATTTCTTCCTCTGTGATGGACATGTGGGTAGAAAATGTTCTCTGAGGTCACACATACTGCTGTTGGACCGTTGTTCTTCCAGTGGTTACAGTTGTTTCAGAGTTGGGATATCTGGCTTCTTATTCTGTAACTTGACAATACCCGATAATAAGATTTCCATTCCATTGCCTTTTGGTGGAAGTGGGATGTTTATGCCAGTCCTCCCTCGTCAAGTAGAATGATTTTCAATTGAACACTGATGTAAGGGTATTAGAGAAAAAGTTGGCGACAATTACAGCATCTGGGATGGAGGTGAATAATGAGATTTTACAGAAAAAGAAGAGTGGGGTTTTAGATAACTTGTTAATTCTGGTCCAAACCAGACAGATGTTTGTAACACATTAGTCCTCCAGGAATTTCCATGCACTGTTACTGCTGAGTGCACTGAAGTGGTGAGAAGTGGAATAAGATTAGATTTTCTGATGTTTAAGAAATTCTGGGTGTAAATGGTGCATATGGTGTCCTAAATATTCCAAAGTGTGTCTTAATGGAGGGAAAGTTATGTGGTTAATTTGCAGACAACTGAAATATTTTTCTGTGAACATAATATGAAAGCTCCAGGAAAAAAATAAAAATAAAAGGAAGGTAAAGGCATTTTTCCACACGTAAACACAAGAATGAAACCCGGCCCAGTGGGGTAAGGCTGTGGGTAGAACCAAAACCACAAAAGTGTGAGAGTATGATGGTAAAGGACGTCTGGTGAGTTTATGCTTCATGCAATGACAAAACTGGATTTTTAAGAAAGCAAAAATGCCCACAGCAGATTTTTGGTCGAACTTTCTTGCGATGTTGCCAGATGTCTCTAAAGATATTTTCCATTGTACTTTGTCAGAGTAGTAATCTCACAGCTGTCTGTGTTTTTGGATCATTTGTATTGTCTTGTCGAGTCAGTATTTATCCCTGCAAAGCTTTTTGATTTATTATCTTCATTTAACTTTATATTTTTCATTTCATAAAAATCTAAAAAAGTTTTTTTGGCCATAGAATAAGAGTCAACCTTTTCTCCAAATGCTCCATAAACGCTTGTTATCTTGAAATAAACTAGTGGTGGCTAAGGTATGATGTAGACCTTTTATGTCATTTTTCTGTGTTACGTTTTTTTAAAACAATGACCAGTAGTAAAAAGGTTGTTAATTTTAAAACAAGAATAAGTAGAGAGTTTATTGTGTCTATAAAACTGCCCTTTGGGGCTGTTTGAGGAAGTGGTCTGGGGTTTTTCACTCTTAACTGCTGCGTCTGTGTTTACTGAAAGTTTTAGACTGAGCTTTGGTTATACCCTGATGCCCATGCAGTAACTAAGGTGCTTTGTGTCTCAAACAGATTGTGCTTCTGGTTCTCAAAAAAACACATGACCTCTAATTCTAAAGCCGAAACAAACAACCGACACTCTGACCTCAAAGATAAACTGAGAGTTACTGTGAAAGAGCAAAACCAGTAATTATTATAATGAGGACAGATTTGAGAAAAGTTGTAATTGCACTGGGGACCTGGTTTGATTCTTGTGTTTCTGGCAGCTTCCAGACACCTTTAGCAACACTTCATTCACATGACCAGTTCTGATACTTCTTATTGTGAAAACCTCTGAAATATTTTGACTAGTGGAAACTGACAAGTCATAAATCACAATATAATGAAAGTTCTTGGCATGGTTGTGTGTGAATTTTGAATCTGAGCGGCACATAGAATGAACTGTGATTTATTTAGAAAAAAAGCTTCAACTCTGTTATATACATTTTTAAATATCAGTTTTGTTCCTTCCGAGTGACTTTATCTCTTTAAATATATATTTTTAAGCATTTTTGAGGAGGCAAGTTTCAGCTCATGCATAGCAATCAGATTCTTTGGACTATTTTAATCTTGCTGTTGCATATTTGATTCTAATTCAAATATCTGTTTGGACTGTTCCATGTAGGCAAATCAAGGGAAACTGTGCCGAGTCCTTCACGGAGTACTGGACCTGTCTGGATTATTCAAACTTGGGAGAATTGCGCCGTTGCCGCAAGCAGCAGCAAACCTTCGACAGCTGTGTCCTTGATAAGCTGGGTTGGGAGAGACCTGAGCTGGGAGACCTTTCTAAGGTGAGAACTTGTGCATTCACAATGTGAGCAGCTCGGTTGATGGGCTCTATTCTTGCTGATTGTGGGCTGTGCAAGAGCCTCTGATTGCATCTGCGTGGTAGTCTCATTCAGCTACAGTTTTGAGCAGGCAAATCATGTATTTTATGTTGCTTTGGGTTTTTTTTCATAAAATTGCCATTTTTAAGGGGCTTGCATAACTCGCTTGCGAACACTAATTAGGTAGCAGCAGACCAGAAACTGATCTTGACAATAGCTTTTTGGACATTTATTTATGTGGTCTTTGAAACAAGACTTGCGCCAACCTGGGAATCTGTGAATGGCTGTAATCAACTTTTTGGCCCTTTTGCACTTGCCAGGCGGAGCTGTTGTTCATGGAATCAAATCACATGAGCAGGGAAACAAAATAACAGAAATATGACTTCAGATTACTATGAAAAATGTTCAGGTTGACTGTCTGCACACTGGCTGTTTCTCTGGTTGCTCAGCTATATAACAGATGAAAGACTTTACTTATGTTTGAGATGGTGGGAGTAAACTTAACTTTGGAAGGCGGTTGAGAGGAAAGAGAGTTGCCCATTCAGGCCAGGACATATCCGGTCTTGGAGAAAGACGAGAGCGTGTGAGGGAGAGAGTAAAGGAAAGACAGACCTGAACCAGAAGTCATACAGAAAGTGCAAAGGAGGGAAGAAGCAGGAGAGGGGATGTAAATCATGATGTAAGGGAAGAGCTGCAAGAGGTTTAGGAGAATGGAGGAAATAGACAAGGTTATAGACTATAGGAGGAATGTCGACCTATGTGCATAAATCTCTGGGGTGTGTGGTGTAAAGGATATGCAGGGTTTCATCCAAGAAAAAACTACACTAGGTGTTTTATTGATTAGATAATTTAGTGTTTTTTAAACCCTGCTCTGCAAATATAAACGGTCTGTTTGCTCTTTCTTCGATTATTAGATCTCTCACAGGTTTTACCAGACATCAAACAATAGATTTTTAGTCAGATATTGACACAATATACATGTTGTACAATTCCCTAACATATAAGGTATTTGTTGTGTTTCAGGAAGAATCAAACCATTTAAAACACTCCGTCGCTAAAACTGAGCATGTCCACCAAAACATCCTTGCAGGACACTGTTACATCGATGTGTTTACACTGTGTATGTCTGACAAGTCATGGCGTGTTCCCTTTCTTTCGTAGGTGACCAAAGTGTCGACCCCGCGGCCCCTCCCTGACAACCCCTACCATTCTAGACCACGTCCTGAGCCCAACCCAGTCATCGAGGGTAAACTGGAGCCTTCCAAACATGGCAGCAGGTTATTCTTCTGGAACTGGTGAGGCAGCTCCAGAAAGTCGGTCACCTTCCAAAGCCATGGGCTCTGTCCAAAACAGCTAGACTATGATACTGGTTTTGGACAGGGCTCATGTCCTAACAGTCTCTTCATTAGCTGTACCTCCTGCGTCATTTAACAGTTTGATAAAGGAGGGATGGATGATGAAGACCATGAATCCATACAGCTTTCCTGACCACCTGTGTAAATGTAATGAGTTCACAAATACAACATGCTGTTATTATTGTTGTCAAATAATAAAGAGATAAATTATAATTCTGAATTCTAATGTCTTTATTTAAGTTTACATCTATTAAAGATTCAGTTTCCTTAAGACACAATTAAAAGATGTTTCAGCTACTTAAAGACCTTACATTGCCAGACAGAGTTCCTTCAATATCAGCAGATTATAGGCAACACCACCGTGTTTGCACATCTGTGTTTTGTCAGAGTGTGTTTTGTCAGACTGATGGAGGGTGAGGTTGGAGGTCAAGGTTGAGGGTCACTACCTGCAGCCAGAGAGAGCTGCTTCTGCTTCCTCCTTTTCTCCCCGCTCACTTCCTGCCTCTGACGTGGACTGGAAGAAGACTGGAGGAGTCATTTCGGAGATGCTCAGTAAAGTATGTTAGTGCTGCCGGCACACGTGCGAATGCACACGCCTGCTCATGACCTTTTGAATGGAAGGAGATGAGAAGCCAATACAAAGGCATGCTGGCGTGTGGAACATAGTGGACTGTGCCAATACACACACACACACTCGCGTATCACTGAGATCAAAGTTGTGCTGTAATGTGGTGAGGGAGCTCTGTTGTATACAAGTTACCATAAAAGCTCACATTTAGTTTCAGGACACATATCAGCTATTTAAAAACTCTACTAGTAGTAGTCGTGATTTGACTCTCCACTACTGTCAGGCCGACTGAGTCTTTAACCCCTGCCATGTGGTTGATTTCTTAGGGGACCAATAGTAATGCATGATTTGACAGCTTTCTCATACTCAGATGCAGAGATGTGGCCCCGGGATGTTTGCATATGATGTTAAACGTCTTGTTTCAGTGCACAAATACACAGGGACTTGACTTCTAAGGGAGGTCAACAGCTATCGGTTAACAGTCACTGTGATTTTATTCAGAATATGTAAAAATACACTTTGAGCTTTTTTTGTTTTTGCTTATTCTAGATGGAGCAGTGATATAATTCCTGCTGAATGTGTCGTCTATATGGCGTGTTTTCAAAATTTTTCCCACAAGTTTCTTTTTATCCTACAGACAGCAAGTTCAATAGTGCATATTCGCAGCCAAAAACAACCATATATTTTCAGTGTGTACAGTAGCTCCATGTATGTATGTATGCAGACGTGAGTGTGCATGCCTCCTTGTTTCTATAGTGACAGTAGTTGGAGAAATCCCCTCACAAGGTGTGGCCTGGACCTGCAGTTTGCACAGGAAACGCCTGATGGACCCTTCTTCTGACCTGGACGGTGGGACAAAGGGGAGGAAAGGAGGTGTGGACAGAGGGAAACATGGTGGAGAAGGGGGCGAGGACGGACAGGAGGTGGCAAATCAGAAAATATTGAAGTAGATAGAAGAGGGTTGAGGGGAGAGAAATGACAGTAAAATGAAAGCAGCTAGAGTTAAAGAGAGGTAAGGGATTAAGGGAAATGAGCTAGGAAAATAGTGAGATCTAAAAAGGGCAAGGTGGGGAACGACTTGAAAGCTGACAGATGGACAGGGTGGGGTCTCGGAGGTTGTTCGGTGGCTGGTGGTGAGGCCCCAGGGCTCGTGGCAGGCCTGTCTCCATGCGACTTGCAGGAAGCAGAGGGTCATCGTCTGACACGGCACCGCCACAGGAAACGGGCTCTGGCACAGGAAAGAAATACAATACAGGGCTTTCACAAAGCCACGGGCCCGCCTGGGAGCCCCGACGCGCTAAAATACTCAAACAACCCGGCTTGTTCATAACACATGACTGTCAGTATTCCCATTGTTCAGTGTCAAGTTCGACATAATAAAGTGAATGTTTGAAGTGGTGATAAGCACCAGCAGCCATAGCTGATAGATGTTTATTTGTTTCTTTTCCAGATCATTTCAGTTTGAGACTGAAGATGTTCGAGTTCAAGCAGACATAAAACACATTTCTAATGTTCAACAGAAAGTTCTTATCAGCTGGGATAGATAAATACATAATCAGGTGTTTTTCTCCAGAAGATTTACATTGTATTTCCATTTTCTGGAATACATTAACAAAGCATTACTTTTGTGTCTGTAACTCTACAGTGAGCTTCTCTCCCATGAGACATCTGCTGCAGCCATTAAGAGCCCTGAACATGTGGGTGCACTTGGTTTGACAAACTCTAAAATGTAGGTGTGTTTGATTTGTTTATGTTGGTGCGCCTTCCTTGCCATTTCGCTCTGTGATCTTTAGACTGCACACATTGAGTGCTGCTTTCATGTCTCCTCTCATCCCCTCGTACTGCACTGGGTGGCTTTGAACTGCCATGCAGGTTGCTCTATGGATAAAACACACCTACAAGCCACAAGTACCACCACCACCACTACTACGTCCACGACCACCACTCATGGAGATTAATAATCTGAGAGCTTCAGAGACACACTCACACACAGGCACATGTGCTCACTTACACAGCAGTCGTTGTTGTTTTTAATCTTTGTGTTTACTAAGAAGAGCTATGCGGGCACATCATGAGACAGAACATCTCAGCAAAGTAAGATTTCAGGTAACTCTACAACCTTCAAGAGTTGGTGGCATGCATTGCTGATTCTCTTTTTAACCTGGAGTAGTTGATAATGATAATGCAAAATAGACTCGATGGGAGGGGGCCAAGACTGTGCACAAAGTTTGAGGTAAAAACATTGTAGAATATTACATTCATAGAGAATATTTATAGAGCATATCTATCTTCCCATATGGTCTAGTGGTTAGGATTCCTGGTATTCACCCAGGTGGGTTCCACCAGGTTCACCAGGTTCAACTCCTGGTATGGGAAGAGTCTGGCTGTTGTCAATGTCCTGATTCTGAATTGTCTTCGTTCCCCTGGTGATCTGAGCCTTATTGACACACTCAGAGTGTGTTAAGGATGTTGTTAACTGGATGTCCCAGTCATTTTTTACAGTTACTCCAGAATGCAGCTGCTAGAGTTTTAACTAGAAAAAGGGAATACAACCATATTACACCTTTGCTGAGGTCATTACACTGACTTCATTGATGAAACTGCCTTTAGCTGTTATGCTCCAAGCCGCTGGAACACCTTACCCAGTCATGTTAGGTCGTCTGAAAACAACTGAAAACACTCCTTTTTAGCTGTTTCTTTTAGTCGTCTGCTTTACTGGTTTACTGGTCCGTTGCTGGTCTTAATGTTTTTTATTTATTAATATATATTTTTTATTATTCTTACGTTCTTAATGGTTTTAACTCACATGTATTATTTAAGGGTCCGTTTTAATTGTGTTAATTATGTCTAATGTTTTATTTTTACACTATCTGTGCAGCATATTGTGCTTCCACCTGGAATGAAATGTGCTATATAAATAAAGTTTTGCAACACTGACATGTCGCCTTTTACGTCATTATGGCTTGTTCATAAATAGTTGCCTATTTACACATACAGCAGATTAGCATTCATTTGGAGTCATGTTTCTGTCGACCCAACAAATGTAAGTCTCGTAGTCACTTTCCTTTTAGTTCTGTTTTTGGGCTCCACTAACTCCTGAGAGAAATATCTGCTAAATGTCGCTAACTTTGTCTGTCCACAGTTTGGGTCACCCCTTTCATATTATACCTAGTCATTTCGATCCAAAAAATTGATTATAGCCCCTTTATAACCACTATATGAACTTTTCTTTGTTGTGGATGGATTGTCTTTATCAATAAACCTGCTTCTCACTAAAAACATATTCACATAGCAATTGGGATTAAATGCCTTGCTTAAATTTAACAGAGAGCAATTTCACACACACACATACACACACAGACTGTAGGTCCTCAAAGCCTAAACCTGTGTGGTGACAGAGTGATGACCATGACTTGTGTTTTGCATTCCAGCCAGACACGCTTCACAGACGCTCTTTCATGCTGCAGTTTTGCCAAAACGCCTCTGAATGCCGCGCTTAAGATAACATTTAGCAAATTTTAAGGTTTCACTCAAGGTGTTAGTTGGTCAAAGACAAGACGGAGCAGGAGAGCTCTCGCTTCATGGCACACTAATGAAGCTCAGTCACACTCTCACGAGCAAACGATGAAACGCACTGACACACGTGCACGCAGATAAACACACATGAACAAATGCATAAAGACACGCGCAAGCACGCACACTGACACACTTTTGTCTTTGAGGATTTATAATAATCACAAAGCAAAAGTTTTGTTTTCATTGTAAGGGATAGAGTAGTATTTTTAATGACTCTTCATTACAGTAAGTGAGTCTGTTTATTCCACATGTTTAAAAATAAAACTCCAGCCATTTCTTTTCACAGTGTGTTTACTCTGTGGTATCTCAGCAAATGGACTAACGTGAAGTATGTGATGAAATGAGATGTCTAAATGACAGCTCAGGCTGTTGTCACACAGCTTAACACTCGAGAAGTTGTGGCCTGGGAGCCATACAGTACACTGTTTATTCGGCTGCAGGTGTGTGTGTGTGTGTGTGTGAGAGTGTGTTCAATGCGGGTGTATGATGAATACAAAGTGCCCGCAGCCTTAAGTGTTTGTATGTTTGTGCATTTGTAGATGTGTGTGTGAGTGAAGTTCACTACGTGTGTATTTGTGCGTAAATGTGTGCGTGTGTGTGTGTGGTGCTGCAGCTCCTTCTGGGCTGGCCTGTGTTTATCTTGGCCTGATCCCAGACCTTCATCACTTCTCTGCTGATAGCTCCATTCCTCCATCCTTCTGTCCCTCCGGCTATTTACAAGTCTACCGCAGACTGCCTTTCCCTGCGTGCCAACATCCAATCCTTTTTCTTCCCCGTCCTCTCCTCTCTTTGCTTTCATACTGTCGTCATTTGCTTTATCTCAGACTGCGTTTCAGCCTCAAAAAATCCTTCCCTGTCTCACTCCTCTTCTTCTTCTCTGCCACATGGACCAAACCAAGCCAAACTGGAATGTATTTGCTCATCCACCCTTTACTTATCGTCTCCTTTGATTTATTTGTTTACGCAGCACAGCGTGTGTGCATTTGTCTTGCTGTGGACAATGAAATATATGCTACAACACAGTTCCCATAGTTAGATAATTAGGTATAGCTGTTAGCTTCCATCAAATAAATTTTAAAAAAAGCTAATCAAAAAAAAAGAATCAGTTTAAGGTTTTTGTTGCAATATTTTCTGCACTAGCTCCTAAAATGAATGACAGCTAAAAGATAGCTCAGGTGTTACTAATAACATTAACTATGACTCCGTAGACATGGACAGTCCTTTCATTGCGTTGGCTTAATAGTTGAGTATTCAAAGTGTGTGACCATGCAAGGCCCGTCTGATATTATCTTATTTACTAGGTATTCTGCTTTCAAGTCTTTCTGGCAGCCAAGTCTCGAGTCCAAGTCTCAGCTCTCAGGTCTACAGCTCTGCTGAAGAGTCGGGAGTCCTAAAGTGATACTCACCACCATGTTGGGGATGCCTCTGTACTTGGATGATCGGATCATTGCTTTCCTCAAAATCTAACATGACCCAAAACCACCTCAGAGTCACTTTACCCTCGTCAGATCTTATCTTTCTGACAGTAGCATCAAAGGGACTTTTACTGAACATATATACACACACTCTATGCACACCCACAGTACACAGACCAGCTGACATGCAATCACACACACACACACACACACACACACACACACACATACAGTATGTACGCACTGAACTCCAGCCAGCAGTCATAATCCTACCAGTAGCTAAAGTTGACTTATTCCCATGCGCTGGGAAGCTGATGTCGCTCTAATGCTGTTGTGCTTGTGGTTTGTGCAAGGTATACTGGCGCATTCCTCTGCGGTGCGCTCATCTAAACAAAGCTAGTTAAAAAAGACGCACGGGGGCTCGGGCTACACAGTTGTGGCGGGGCTCCTCTGGGTGGCTCCTATCTGACAGAGGGCTCACAGAGTTTTGGGTTTCCTACGCATGTCAAGGTAGGTTAGTTGTTCCCAGCGTCAGGCCGCTCTGAGGCCCTGGTGGGCTATCACTCACAACTCTTTCTCCCTGGAAGCCTCTTTCTCTCCCTCCACGCCCTCCTCCCACCCACCACCTCGCCTGCACTGACGCACAGGCTGTCTTCTGGCTGTCGTCCCTGGTTTACATGTCAGGCTTTGCCCTTTTTCCCTTGTCTGCGTCTCTCAGACCTTACATCCCCACTGTCTTGCTCTTTTCTTTCCACTCGAACGATGGTGTGTCAGAGTATGGTCCTCTCTTGTCATCTTTAATTTTTCTCTCAGCCCTATCATGCAGTGAAGTCCACAATAAGTCTGCAGTCCACATTAAGCTGTAGGGAGAGCTACATTTCATTGTTGTGGGTGTTGAGACCAAATTGAATAGTGAATGTTTTTTCCTCGATATCTTTTGCTCGCTGAGGCTGCAGCCCAAGCATATCTTTTCAGAGATGA
>NC_092197.1:10052147-10054647 GCF_043641665.1 Enoplosus armatus | reverse complement strand
TGTTTGACTTCCGACTTCAACTGGAAACTTTGACACTTTGAAAGTCTCTTTACATCAACACGCACTTGTTTATATTACGAGCAAACCATTTTTCTATTAACTTATCAGTTAACTGTGAAATTGCTCATTATCGTTCCTCACTAACGCCACTGGTTTGCAGGAGGTCGTACCCCTGAGTTTCAATGAGGAATGCCAACAATCTGCTTTAATTGTCATTTAATTGGCATGCAGGTGCAGAAAACTGTGCCTGTTAAATGAAACAGCTGGCTAAATTCAAAATGTCAACGTGTCCTTTAAAATGAGAAGCCTTCTTCGCGATTTTTCTGAGGTCTGGAAGTTTCCAGCCTGATGTGTTCAAACAAACGTGTTTTTTTTGGGGCTCGATGAGACCAGAACTCGCAGGGAAACAAGGATTTAAAAGTATGAGCCTGAACCTTGAGAGTAACATAAACCATCTAAAAACCACATATGTGCGAAGAAAACAAATCACTCAAGCAATATAGATCTTATAGAGTCAAAGTAAAAAAGAAAGAACTATACAGTTTGGTACTGATCATATGGAACATGTCCAGTTTGTATACTTCTAGTTAGTTGCCAGCTGATCATGCAAAAATATTAAATTAAATTCATATTCTCCCTATAATGAATACCAGATTACACAGTTCTTTGCCAGTGTTATTAGGAAATAACAGACAACTTCCCCAAGTTGTGCTAAAATGTGTCTTAATAAAGCATTGATGCTGCTGCGGACAGCTTGTAGTGTGGACTGTACACTCATGGACATTTTTTTGGTGTTTCTAATATTTCACTCATCTCATGTGGAGCTGCATCTTTTTTGTCTTGAGCCCAAGTATCACATCCTCAATCCAGTGACCTGTTTTCCATGTCGACTTCACACAGACAACACCATGTTACAGTTAGGGCTGGGTTATACTGGAAAAGAACCGGTTCGTACGGCTTGTTGTCCCCACGGCGACACTCGAAGGCGGAGTGAAAAGCCGGCTGTCATAGAGAGGAGGGAGACGCCATGTTGTTTAAATATGGGGATAACATAAGAATGACAAAGAAAGAGCAAGAGAAAGAAGTTCAACCCCTGGCTCCTTTCTCACCTCCATACAGCTCCAACTAGTGTTGGAGAGAGAGAGATCATTTTGATGGGTCATAAAACATCGTCGTGTTTGTCTTTCCTCAGTTTTCTGCTAATCTCATAGTTGCGTTTGAGGAAATCTGTTAAAACACAAACAAATGTCACACAGTTGCTTGTTGGCACCTATGTAATCACAGGTGGAATCGGGTTGTAAAGACGTGGGGAGACGTTTGTTTGTTCTTGTGAGATCGACTGAGCAGAATCGTCATTTGTCCACTTTGTGTTGCCCGGTGACGTGTCGCTGTGATCCATGTTGTCTGTTTGGCTTCAGTCACACAAAAGAAGAAATGCTGACATGAAGGAGGCCTTAACATTTTGCTTCCAAAGACACACAAAACGTTTACTGTCGTGGACACCAATGTCTCAGTGGTCTTAAAGATATCAGGTGCTTCACTGTATTTCTATGTACGTGAATTGTTGTCTGTTGGAAAGTTAAAATCCATCACAGCCTTCAGCAGCAGTTGGCAAGTTGAAAACGGATTGTCCTACTATGCTCCTTTGTTTATGCACAATGTCACCACAAGGTCCACTCATTAGCTGGAGCTTTCCACTGTATCACATGACCTTCCTCAGCAGGTGGAGGAGTTTGCTCAGTTGTCATGAAAATGTAGATGTTCACGTTTTTTCTGACTTCTCGTCCATGTTAGCTTAAAGATTGAGATTAAAAGTTCATTCTGTTTCCAGGTACTCCAGCTCCATCTGGTGAGGAAGACGGTGTGATACACTTGAAAGCTCCAGAGCAGCTACTGAGTGTTGTGGTGATAATGTTTTTTATTAAAAAGCCAGATGATCTTATCAGCTGACAGCAGCATGAAGGCATGTCCTTTCAAAAAGCAAAATATCAAACCTTTTAGACTTCTGTTTAAAGTTTGAGTGAGATTTAATTGGCTGGTGAAATTGTTGGTCAACAAAGTAGAGATTTTATACTTCTCATTAAGTATTTTTTGTTCATCTTAAAGGACCATACCTGTGTTTTTCTGTACATTTTAGCCATTTATTCATTTGCATATCATATGAAGATGAAAAATAATCAGAGCATAGTTGGCTGTAATGTAAATGTGCTAAAACACCAGTATGGTCTTATTTAATAATTTCTTCCTCTGAAACAGACGCTGCTGCATTAACTCTGCTCTACAGCTGTTAGTAAGAGTCAACATGCAGAAACAGAAACACTAACTGGCTGAAGTGTTTCTTCTTCACTCTGCACAGCTGGCCAGGTGTGTCCTGCACTGTGATCAGTCAGCGAGAGCACCTCGCTCGCTGTCTGAGGTTTCAACTCACATTGTATTTAAGTCCTGCAGTCCATCAGTAGGTGACGGTTAATCCATTAACAGGGTTGTTGATGGAGCAGGA